>NC_081439.1:56109825-56409825 GCF_949786415.1 Peromyscus eremicus | reverse complement strand
GCTCAGGCTGGCTTGAAACTCTTTATGTAGTATGGGTTGTTCTCAAATTCATGGGCACTCCTCCTGCTCCAACCTCCTTACTAGGTGCTGGGATTACAAACATGAGCCGCCATGCCCAGTGTCAAGAGTTAGTATTTAATGGATGCAGAATTTCAGTTTCCCAAGGTGAGAGTGTTCTGATAATGCATATGGATTATGACTTCACAGCAGTGGGAATGTACTTCACACCACTGAACTTAAAAATGGTTAAGATGGCCGCTTTTAAATTGTGGGTGTTTATCACAATCATTAAAAATTCCTTGTTGTCAGGGCATGGTGGCCTGAGGCTATACTCCTCACCCTTAGGAGACAGTCAGGATCAGAAGTGCCAAGACAGCCTGGGCTACGTGAGACCCTGTTTCCAAAAGAAATGTGTCTGAATTAAATGACTCAGAACCGAATCTGATTCTGGCATTATTCTTTGTCCTACTTCACAGTTGTGGCCAAGAATAAGGCATAAAGTTTACTGGTGTAGTATTCCTGACCTTTACAATTATTCCAAATAATCAAGAGGTGTTTGTTGTTGGTAGTTTTATTTGTTTGTTTGTTGAAAGAAAGTCTCACTATGTAGCTCTGGCTATTTTGGAACCTGCTCTGTAGCCCAGGCTGGCCTCAAACTCACAGAAATCTGCCTGTCTCTGCCTCCCAAGTACTGGGATTAAAGGCATTCATCACCCCTGCTAACATCAAGAATTTTAAAGTTTATAAAAAGCAACTCTGAACTTGTCATCTATACCATATCTAAGATATACTGAAATGGTTTCATTTGGGACTTGGAGATAAATGCAATATTCTTTTTGGTTTTGTTGTTTTTCTTTTTGATTTTTGTTTGTTTGTTTTTTTCAAGACAGGTTTCTCTGTGTAGCCTGACTGTCCTGGATCTCGCTATACAGATCTGGTCTACAGATCTGGCTGGCCTTAACCCAGAGATCTGCCTGCCTCTTCCTCCAGAGTGCTGGGAAGTGCAATATTCTACATGGACAGAATACATTGATACCACAAAGGGCGTCTGTGAGTCCTGTCCAAGAAGTCTTTACTATGGCAAGTTTTATATCATGCATATTTTCTGACAATCAAAAATTAAGGAATAAGCCGGGCGGTGGTGATGCACGCCTTTAATCCCAGCACTTGGGGGGCAGAGCCAGGTAGATCTCTGTGAGTTCGAGGCCAGCCTGATCTACAGAGCAAGATCCAGGACAGGCACCAAAACTACACTGAGAAACCCTGTCTCAAATAAAATAAAATAAAATAAAATTTTAAAAAATTAAGGAATAAAAGGGAGCTGGAGAGCTGGCTTAGGAGTCAAGAGCACTGGCTGCTTTTCCAGGGGACCCAGGTTTAATTCCCAGCAGCCACATGGCAGCTCCCAACTGTCTGTAACTCTGGTTCCAGGGGATTCAAAGATCCTCTTTCACTTCTGCAGGCTCCAAGCATACATGTAGTACACACACACACAAGTGAACTATTCATACACATAAAATAATAAAATATAAAAAAGGAATAGAAAGTCTGCCTGCCTTACCATCCTAGGCAGCTGAGAGACTTGGGGGACAGGGCTAGGAAAACCCTGAATCCAATCCAGGGGAGAAAGGGGGGGCTATAATCATTCCTAGTTTTGTTTTCTATGATTTCAGTTACCCATGGCCAAACTAGGTCTGAAAATATAAAAAGGAACAATTCCAGAAATAATTCAAAAGTTTCAGACTGTCCTTTTTTCCTTGCTATATTAGGGATTCATTCAAAACATTTTCAATTGTGTCCCTTCAGAGTAGTGTAATGAAACTCTCATGTCCCTCGCTTCCCTGAGTGCAGGAACCACACCTTCACAGGTGAATCCGTGCAGTGTGCCCAGCCGGCAGCCGCCAACAGCAGCAGCCCTACTGTCGGGCTCCCATGTTGCCAACCTTTGTTATTATTATTGGGGCCGTCATTTCTCTGTCCCTCGGGCTGACCTGGAATTCACTGTGCAGCTAGGCTGGTCACACACTCACAGAAATCACCCTGCCTCCATCTAGTCAGTAGGACCTGCACTAGGCCAGGCTAGACTCTGGTCTCCAAGCACAGAGCAGCGGTGCTGGAATTGTGAATATGCCAAAGAGATGATCTAAAGTCCTTCCTTAAAACAGTGGAAAATTACAATAAGCCCATCTGAGAGGAACTGCATTCACATAACTTTTATTACAGTATATCGGTATAATTGTTCTATTTGTTAGTTATTATGCTTAATCTCCTTAATTTATAAATTTAACTTTATCACAGGTATATATGTATAAACCCTCCATGGATAAGGGGAGACTGGCTCTACTCCTTTGGAAGCTACAACCTCAGAAAGGATTAAGTGAGTCCTTCGTAAGGGCCCAGGACAGTCAGCTTGAACCGGAAGTGGACACTGAGTGCTTTCCATTCGGCCCATCCTAAAGGTCAGCTTCTCTTGTAGGGAGAAAGCCATTGAAGACTCTCTGTAGGCCCTCACCCTGCAGCTGTGGCCAGACGGTCTGGGTTCTCCTGGGGCAAAACAGAACAAGCAGCTGAGACCTGAGCAAGGCAAGGGACTTTGTTTTCCTTAAACAAAAATGGGGGGGGGGCGTGGAGGAGGGGGCCGGTGTTAGTGAGCTGGGTTTGGTGACACCTGCCTGTGATCCCAGCACTTGGGAAGTAGAGACCTGAGGATCAGAAGTTCAAGTTCATCCTCAGCTACATAATGAGTTTGAGGCCAGCCTGGGCAAGAGACCCTATCTGGAGGGGGAGGGGGAAAGGCAGGGATGGTTTTGTGGTATATGTCTGCAATTCCAGTACTTAGGAGGCTAAGGAGGATCATGAGTTTGAGGCCAGCCTGGTTCAAAAAAAAGGGGGGGCTGAAAAAAATGGCCCAGCAGTTAAGAGTGCTTGCTTTGCAAAAAACGATGGCTTGAGTTCAAGTCCCTGGAACCCACATGAAAAGCTGGGCGTGAAGACAGTGGTGTGGGGGCAAAAACGGGAGGGTCACTGCGCTTACCGGCCACAAGCCTGGCTTCAGACCAAGTACAGACTCTATCTTAAAGGAATAAGACAGAAAGTGATAGAGGACACCTGACATCCTCCTCTGGGCCTCCTTCCCCCATACACACAGGCATGTACGCCTACATACACCACACACACACACACACACACACACACACACACGCACGCACACGCACGCACACGCACACGCACACACACAATGCTAATGGTGTGGCTCAGTTGGTAGAGTGCCCAGCATGCAGGAAGCCCTGAGTTTAATCACTACCCAGCACCACATAAAACTAGGTATGGTGGCACCTGTCTGGAACCCCAGCATTCAGGACGTGAAGGTAAGAAGTCCCAGGTCATCCTTGACTACCATAGTGAGTATGAAGTCAGCTTGGGCTTGTGAGACCTTTTCTCAAAAAGCCAAGCCCAGGCATGATGGCGCATGTCTTTGAGCCCAGCACTCAGAAGGCAGAGGCAGGCAGATCTCTGAGTTTGAGGCCAGCCTGGTCTACAGAGTGAGTTCCAGGGCAGCCAGGGCTGTTACACAGAGAAACCCTGTCTAGAAAAAAAAAGAAAAAAGAAAGAAAGAAAGAAAGAAAAAGAAAAAAGAAAAAATCAAAACCAAAAACAAAAATGACAAAAGCCAGGCACAGGGGCTCATGCCTCCAGTCCCAACACTTGGAAGCCTAAGGAAGGAGAATTTCTGTGAGTTTGAGGCCAGCCTGAACTACAGAATGAGACTGCCTTTAAAACAATAAAAGGACACAAAATGCCAACAGCTCGGCTTGTAGAGCACTTATCTGGCACACACAAGGCCCTGTAGTCTCAGCATTCTCTCTCTCTCTCTCTCTCTCTCTCTCTCTCCCTCTCTCTCTCTCTCTCTCTCTCCTCTGTGTGTGTGTGTTTCTCTGTCTCTCTGCTGTCTGTCTCTGTTTCTCTGTCTGTCTCTCTGTCTTTCTGTCTCTCTCTCTGTTTCTCTGTCTCTCCCTCCCTCCCTCCCTCCCAGGAACTCTTATCAGCTCTCTGCAGCTTCCCTACGCCTGCACCTCTCCTGGCTCTGTGACCTCCACTTGCTGACTGAGCTTACGGAACATCAGTGGCTCCAGATATAGCCAGTGTAACACAGGCCCTAAAGAACTAAATTCTCTCCAATGTAGGGAGCAAGTGAAGTCCGGATAAGTGGATATTGTTGACATGGGCACAGCCAGGTCAATGACCAAATGTCTCAGACGCATGTGGGATGGCCAAGCCTTCCTCTGGTCTATGGTGATGTTTACAGTGTGTACAGAGTATGTCCACAGTAGCTTTCTCCTCCTGGATGTTTATTGCCCGAAGACTGCTCTCTACAGAGGCTGCTCCTACAGAGATTAGCCAAACCGGTCCCCTTGATCTGGCTGTATACCATAAACCCCACCTCCTTGTTCAGCTGTATGCAATAACCTCACCTCCTTGTTCAGCTGTATGCAATAACCTCACCTCCTTGTTTATCTGTATGCAATAATCTCACCTCCTTGTTTATCTGTGTGCAATAACCTCGCCTCCTTGTTCAGCTGTATGCAATAATCTCACCTCCTTGTTTATCTGTGTGCAATAACCTCGCCTCCTTGTTCAGCTGTATGCAATAACCTCACCTCTTTGTTTATCTGTATGCAATAACCTCACCTCCTTGTTCAGCTGTATGCAGTGACCCCAACTCCCCATTCAACTCTCTATAATGAACACGCTGAGCTTCAGGGGTGCTGTGGCTTCTTCATCTGAGAGCCCAGATGCTGGCTTTTCTAGGGTTTGTCTGTGGTTTCTTCAATTCCCTCTATGCCCCAGTTAGGTCAGTCCCTAGAGCCATGCAGAACATGGCAAAGTGGTACCCAAACAGGGACAAGGACTGTGGACGCTGACTACAGGGAACTTGGATCAGTCAGACAAGGGACCACTCCTGTGAGAGGTTCACTAATAAAAGGAAAAGAGGAAAGAAAGGAAGAAGGGTAAAGGCGCAAAGGGATGGAGGGCACATCTTTCAGTTTGTCGGGTGTAAAAGCCTTTGGATGAGTAAAATTCAGAGATAGAATCCAGAGATAGACAGATGCATGTTAGTACTTGGAAAGAGATTTGGGGAACAAATAGAATCCAGGCACGGGTAGTTATATGTGGGCACTTTGGGGAAGATTGTGAGAAACCCTGGAAGTGCAGTGAAGCCATTTCCACTTCATTGGTTCTTAGGAGGCCAACCAGGGAAGGGAGGGATGAACTTGGCTACCGGAAATAAATTTAAAAGGGAGAAAAACGGAGGGATGGATCCACAGAGGAGAGATCCAAGCATGTTCCTATTTTTCCTTTCAGCTTAACTACTTTCAAAGTGTTATATATTTGGTTTAAAAAAAAACTGAGCAGCCTGCAGGTGGCAGAGGCCAGGCCTGCAAGCTCAGTGTGGGGGAAGTGGTGGCAGCCTCCACAGCAAGGAGATGGTTGTCCCTGGCTTTCTATCTCAGCATCACCAGGGTGGCAGTGGACTGGAGAAGAAAAGGTGGCCAGCAGCAAAGAGGGCGTGTAGCCAAAGGGGAAAAGCTTGGTGGGTTTAAATGCTACCCAGTTCTTCAGCAACCTGATTCAAATCACCCACATCAGTGTTTCTGATTTGTCTGGTGATTGTATCCATGCAGGTAAGACAGGCCGGAGGAGAAGCCTGCTGGGCCTACACTTTCTAGTGACTTGGTCACATCCTTTGACACCTGTTTATACTAATGACTCCCTCTGGGGTTTGGGGGGGGACACATTTTTCTAACCAGAGTCCCAAGGGGCTCCATCAGACTACTGGGGCCAGGTTCTAACCCTGCAATTTAGACAGAATTTAATATGTCACACACGTGTGTGGCAGCAGCTCCTATAACGAGAGCAAATTGTAATCGGGGGGTTATTAGGACCTGCCTCCTGAGTGCTTGGGTCTGTAATGATAGTGTATATGTGACCCACTTTTGTCAGCACATTCTAGAAAAGGGAAAGGCTTCTAACCAGATTCTTTTCTCCTGCTAATGTTGCAGAAAAAAAAAAAGTGATCGATCCTTGAACCTGTTCAAATACCCTACAGCAGCTGTCATGAGCCTCCTCCTTGTCAATACAGTCTGGTGTCGAATTTGCAACAAGCCACCCCTGGACTAAGTGTGAAGATCCAGCCTGAACATCTAAGAAATAAGAAGGGGGAGATGTGGGGAGCCGGTGAAGCCCTGTGTGGATGTATGTTGTTGTTGACATGGACACAGCCATGTCAGGGACTGTAGCCTCAGAGTCCCTTATCCTTCGGGGTGAGGCTCACAGTGATGGCAAAGTGTAAATGTTGATAGTGGGTGTGTGGGAAATGGCCCCCTCAGCTTTCTCCTCCCGGATAATTACAGCTTGAAGACTTGCTCCTCTATGCACTGTACCTACCGAGATTACCTAAACCTGTCTCATTGTTCAGCCATACACCCTAAACCTGCCTCCTTGTTCAGTGTATATAATAAACATACTGTGCTTCTGGGGTACTGTGGCTTCTCCCAACTACTCGACCCCAGGTTTTCTATGTCTGTGTTCCTGTCATTTCTTCATTCCCTCACCAGCCCTAGTCAGGGTTCCAGGACCCAAGCTGTACAAGGACGGGGCACCACAGGAAATCAAATGCTTGGGGATAAGAAGAGCTTTGAGCCTCAGGACAGAGCAGCTCTAGGGGGAGATTCAGTGCCACCAGGAGCCAAAGAAGTTCCCTTTCCGGTTAAGGATCTCCACTTGGCAAAGCTACGCCTTGACTAGAGGCAGACAAGAATTTCAGGGTGAGCCAAAGGGAAGTAAGGTTAGTGAGTTATTAAGAGAAGAGTGAGTACACACTTTAGATTTAAGTGGAGGGGGGGGCTTAAGAAAATTTACTCCACGTGAAAAAATGTGTGTCTTTATGATTATTCTGTGGCTTTCTAAGTTGTGTTGTTTAAAGGATATACTTTACAAGGTGTAAAAAGATAGTGCATAGCCATCACGTCTGGCTTTTGTAAATAAAATTGTAAGGTAGTTTATGGGGTACATTGCTTAGATTTAGGAATGAGAAAGGGGTGCTAATGTGATAAAACTGGATGTCACGGGTTGGGGATTTAGCTCAGTGGTAGAGTGCTTGCCTAGCAAACACAAGGCCCTGGGTTTGATCCTCAGCTCAAAAAAAAAAAAAAATAGAAAAAAAACTGGACGTCACAAACCTTTGAGTCCTTGGTAAATGTCTTAGATTTTTTTCTTTAATTTGGTATTTTTGAGGCAGGGTTTCTCTGGTAGCACTGGCCTCGAACTCAAAGAGATCCATCTGCCTCTGCCTTCCAAGTGCTGAGATTAAAGGTGTGAGCCACCACCACCTGCCAAATCTTAGGATTTTTATTGCTGTGATAAAACAGCATGACTAAAATCAACTGTGGAAGGAAAAGGTTTATTTCATCTTAAAACTTGTAGTCCATCATCCATGGAAGTCAGGGCAGGAACTGAGGTACAGGCCATGGAGGAGTGCTGCTTACTGGCTTGCTCTTCATTGACTTGCTCTTTTTCACTGTAGACCTGCAGAAGAGTGATTGCTAGTAACCATGCATGTAACAGAGTCAAAAGTAGGCTGTCTGGAAGTCTCCTCTGTCAAAGAAATTAATTCCTTCCTTTTAGTCTCCGGCAAATCCTTAGGACAAGGGCAAAAAGCAGCCACAATTTTTGCCCACATATCACAAGAATGGTCTCTAGCCCAGTTGCTAATATTGTTCCTCTCTGAAACGTCTTGAGCCAGTCCTTCACATCCACACGGCTTGCAGCACTACTGCCTTTTCAAGCCCCGACTAGGCTCTGTATTCCACGACTTTTCTAGTTCAAAGCCCCACCCCCACCCCCAAAAAGACACAGTCGGGTTTTTCCCAGCAACAGCCCACTCCGGGTACTAAGTTCTGTATTGTTTACTTTTTTCTTGCTATGATAAAAGCATCATGGCCAAGACAAAGAAAGCATTTAATGGGGTTTACAGTTTCAGAGGGTTAGAGTCCGTGGTGGTGGAGCAAAAAGGCCTGGTGACAGAAACAGCTGAGAGCTCACATCTTGATCGGCAAGCAGGAGGCAGAGAGAACACACGGAGAATGGGTGGGAGCTTTGAAACCTCAAAGCCCCCCCCATGACACACCTTCTGCAATAAGGCCACACCTCCTAATCCTTCCCAAGCAGTTCTACCAACTGGGGACCAGGTATTCAAACATATGAGCCTACGGCATCTAGAGTCAACTAAAACTGTAAATACGGTTCGTTTGCTGATTTTTAACATCTTTCTTTGATGTCTAGGAAACTGCACATTCTCTTCATAGGTAATTTTGGCTTTGTCAGTTAGATTGAAGCCTGACTGTCCACAGCAAAGGGAGCCTAGATCCTAGAGTGCAGGGCTTCTTTCCCGGTTTTTCCATCTTACCTCTGGGTCAGAAGAGGCACTGTCTCCCAGGAAAAGATGTCTCCCAGCGCCGATAACTCTCCCAGCTAACTTGACAGATGTGCATTTCCTGGACTTCATGTTATCATCTCTTCTACAATTGTAACGCTGCTGCAGGCAGGCAGGGAAAAAACCAAGACTGGCTTCTGTCCTCTGGGTCTGGCCCAGATCATCTCGATCCCATTTTCCTCTATCGTCCCTGTCTGCTGGGGCTCTTTAGCTCCGGCAGCGAGCTTATGCCCACTGCTGCACCTCTTGGCGGCACCCACCACATCTGGGTCTTTTACTTCATCATTCATTCACTGAGAAGGTCAAGGGGGTTAATTACTGATGTCAACATTATGAACTTTGTTGCTACTCTAAAAGCCAATCTGCTTCCCTGACATTGTCTCTCCTAGACCACTATTGTCTAGTGGTCCTCTGCTCTCCACGTGCATGAGAATTACCTGGAGAGTTCTCGAGAGCCACCAAACCCAGCCAACCCAAGGCCGATGACCCAGAAGCACAGTACAGTCCTTACTCTCCATCAGACATGATTGCCTCTCCATGTCTTTGTATACGGTGGTCTCGGTCCTTGACACACAAAAAGACTCAGCAGAGCTCTGCTACCTAGCCCCCTCTCTCCCGTTCTGCAGCAAGCCTGACAATTGCAGGACTCGTTTGAATTTTCAAGTTGTTCATTCCTAAACTGTACTCTGTCCCCGCCCCCCCCCCACACCATTATTCTCTACAATACCACTCCCTTCAAGTCACCATTCCTCAAAATATACACTGCAGTGAGCACACGGGAGTTGTAAAATACAGAGCAGCTAGCCACAGGTTGGCTCTTCTGGGCTCCCTAACATATATTTGGTCTCAGCCTCCACAAACCATGAGTTATACTTTAGTTGAAAAATGGAATCTTGTGGCTGGAGAAATGGCTTAGTGATTTTTGTTTTTGTTTGTTTGTTTTTGTTTGTTTGTTTTTTGTTTGTTTGTTTGTTTGTTTGTTCTTGGTTTTTCGAGACAGGGTTTCTCTGTATAGCTTCGCACCTTTCCTGGAACTCACTCTGTAGCCCAGGCTGGCCTCGAACTCACAGAGATCCGCCTGCCTCTGAAAGGGCTCAGTGTTAAGAGTACTGGCTGCTCTTTCAGAGGACCCAGGTTCAATTCCCAGCACCCAGAACCACATCACAAGCATCCACAACGGCAGTTTCAGGGGATCCAACGCCGCCTTCTGGCCTCCCTGAGCATCAGGCATGCATGTGGTGCACAGACAAGCATGCAAACAAAATACCCACACGTAATAAAACAAATTCTAAAGAAAGAAAGGGCATGTCTGCAGAAGTAAGATTTTGAGGTGGCGGGACCCTCCTCAATTTTCTGTATGGGCCTTAAATGCTATGGGGAGGGAGGGGCAGTCATCATCAAAGATGAAGGGACAGAAACTGGAGGGATGCCACGAGAGATGCCGTGAGGGATGAAAGAAGGAAAGAATGGACCCTCCCCTAGAAAGATCTTGGTTTGGGAGCTCAATGGAGATGCTAAAATGGATTGTTCTTTTGGGTAAGGAGTTTATTAAAGGAGTCATTAACACTATGGGCAGACAGCTTTACTGTGGGGACTCTGAGGAAAGTTCATGTCCACTAGGTAAGGTTGCGGGGGGTGGGGGGTCCCTTTCTTAAAGGTTTCAGCGAAATGGTGAGGTTTTACAGCATGAGTCTGCAGCCAGGTTGTCCCTAGTTCCTGGGCAGCAGGGAGAGGGGACAGAATTCCAAGGAAGGAGTATGTGACTCCAAGGATGCATCACCACTGGTAGTCCTCTGATGTCCCGGGGAGTCCGGCAACCTAAGATCTATACCCTTTTTGGTGGGGAGTGAGGATGGTGTCTGTCATTCTCCTGGAATCTGGGAACCTATGGAGTCTGTGTACAGACTCATAGGCAGGCTGTCTTTATCAGAAGGGATTCTAGAATCAGCTATTGAGGATGGAGATGGAGAGGGCTGCAAGTGGGCATGACTTGAACAACCTCTGGTCTGGGATTTTTGTACCCCTGCCAACAGCTTGGTTTTGGACTTCTGGCCTCCAGAACTTTAGGAGACTGTTTCCATTGTGTTCTGCTGCCTTGTTTGAGGTACTTTGTTATGGCAGCCTTAGGAAGCTAATACAGTGAGCAAAAGGTGCTTTGTAGCTCCCTAGAACAGACCTTATGCTGGGTCCCATTCTAACCAGCAGCCATGAACGAAGCTCCCAGCACTGCATGCTGCACATGCACAGGATTTCCATGCAGGAGAGACGCTGCCATGCTTCTCTTTACAGCACATACTCGTTCGTCCATTTGCAAACTCAATCAACAAAAACTCATTGAGCCCAGTGCAGAATCTCATACCTGTAATGTCAGCACTTGAAAGGCTGATGCAGAAGGATTGCCACAATTTTAAGGCCAGTCTGAGCTACAGAGTTAAGTTCTAGGCTAGCCTTGAATACAGAAAGAGACCTTATCTCCAAAAAGCAACAAAACGGCTAGGGAGATAGCACTCAGCTGGTAAAGAACTTGCCTTTGCAAGCATGAAGACCTGCTTTCCGTCTCCAGAACCTACATGTGGCAATGGTCGGGTGTGGGGGTGTGCACTTTGAGCACTGGGGAGGCAGAGACAGGCTGGCCCCAGGGCTCACTGGTTAACCAGCCTAGTTTACTTGTGTGAATTTCGGGCCAGTAAGAGACCCTGTCTCAAAAAAGGTGGATGAGCCTGGGTAATGACACCTGAAGTTGACCTTTGGCCACCACATACATGAGCACATATATGCACATGTACCCAGTCATAAACATACACACAGAAAGGGACAAAAAGATATTCATGTAGTGCATAAATAAATACATATTTACTGAATGAGCACTTAATAGTTGAGACACTGGGAATATAGGGATTTAAAAGCCTCAAATCATGGGTCAAGACTAGCACAGCTTCATGATATAATCTTGTCTCAAAAACTAAAAACAAAACCTCTAAATCATGGGTAATTGAAAGTAGAGCATGTACTTAAGACGTACAAGACCCTGTGTTTCATCCCCAGCACCACACACACACACACACACACACACACACACACACACACACTACTAATAAAATTATAATCTCATGAAAATATATGATAGTGGAATAATCAGTCAATAAATAAGCATTGTTAAATATAAAACTCCAGGCAGCCCACAACCTCCTGCCTTTCATCTGTGCTTCTGAGGCAGAGGCAGGCAGATCTCTGAGTTCAAGGCCAGCCTGGTCTACAGAGTGAGTTCCAGGACAGCCTGGTCTACAGAGAGAAACCCTCTCTGGAAAAAAGAAAAGCATGGAGAAGCCAGGTACTGGTTAGGACCATAAAGAGGGGCTGCTGTTAGGTCACAGCAAATACAGCTTCTTAATTCTCTGTCCCAGGGACGGTGCATCGAGGATTGGCCTGGCCCCCTCTAGTTGTGGGATCTGACTTCTTAAAGACTGACCACTGTCTTAGAGGTGGACTTGGAGTCATTGAACCTCTTTATTTCTCCTTCTTCCCAATGGTGCCGCATTGAATTCATCTCCTTTCTCAGCTTTCCCCTTTATTTGTCTGTGTTCTAACAAGCAGAAGCTGGAGTTGTGGCTCACATCTGTAGTGCTGATGCTGAGGCAGGACAAGTGCAACAAGCTCAAGGCCAACCTGGGCTACATAGTGAGTTCAAGACCCACTCAGGCTACAGAATGAAACCAAACCAAACCAAAAATCTAAATTAACTAAATAAGCACAGCCAGCAGATGGTTATGCAAGCTGTGAGGAATATGTCAGGTTAAAGGGATAGAGAAGGATAGGCCTTCCAGAGCAGCTGGTCAGACAAGGGCCGATGCTTCACAAGGCAATTTATCTTTGCAGGCGAGGACAAGGACCACACAACTACTAACATGGGGACTGAATACCAGGCCTGACACCAAAAACAGTCTGTTAACTTTAGTGTGCCATACATGTCCTATATTGTTCCGGTCAGAGCCTGAGCCCTGGCACCCTTAACAAACTAGGTTGGGCCATGTGTTTTCAATAGGTTGGTTAAACAGACGAAGTGGAAAGCTGAATTCAACATTGGGAAGAAAGACAAATAAAGCAGTCCAGTGATCCTAAGTTCATCTTTCATGGTCTTGACATAAAGTTTAGGTTTAAGTAGAGGCTAGAGGTATGAATAACTAAGCAGTCTTGGTCAAGGGATGGTCCTGCCCATCAGCACTTGCTGTGGAACAATCTTTTTGTACACTGTGAATATCTGTTGCTCTCATTGGTTTAATAAAGGGCTAAATGGCTAATAGCTAGGCAGGTAGAGGTTAGGCAGGACTTACAGACAAAAAGAGAGTGGGGATGAAGAAGAGTGGAGTCGCCAGACATGTGCAGAGGAAGCAGGACATGTAGAAAATGAGGTAACAAGCCATGAGCCATGTGACAGCATATAAATTAATATACATGGGTTAATTTAAGTTGTAAGAGCTAGCTAGTAACAAGCCTAAGCTATCAGTGGAACATTTATAATCAATAATAAGTCTCTGTGTGGTTATTTGAGAACTGACTGGCAAGACAGAGAAAGTCCACCTATAAGCACTGGCTTGGTTCCCTCCAGTCTCTCCTGCAGGGTGGTCTGAAGTCATCAGAACTGTGGGAAATCTCTGCCTATAAGACTATTTCCTCTTCCTTTGACTGGTTCCACGCTTCAGTCTTTTCCTTCTTGCAGCATAGGATTCCTGAGGAAATTACAATTTCTTTTTTTTTTCAGTAATTCCTTTTTTTAAAAGATTTATTTATTTATTGTACATACGGTGTTCTGTCTGCATGTGTCCTTGCAGGCCAGAAGAGAGCACCAGATCTCATTACAGGTGGTTGTAAGCCACTATGTGGTTGCTGGGAATTGAACTCAGGACCTCTGGAAGAGCAGTCAGTGCTCTTAACCACTGAGCCATCTCTCCAGCCCCGGAAATTACAATTTCTAATAGTCAAAGGAAGAGGCATAAATGTCTCCATAGAATATCTTCACTCCCGCAAGGAAGGTTGAATTCACAAAATCTGACATGGTCTTTCTATTTTTTTTTGCTGATACCCAGAAGAATCAAGGAATGAGCATGTTCAAAGGCTAGAAGCAGAAAATCAGATGGCAAAGGCACCTCACATCAAGAGACTTGCTCCACAGTGCAGTATATGGTACTGAAACTCGCTGTTCCTCCCCTGGGTCTCCTCACCTCTGGTCTACCCTATCACATTTGGCCCTTGACTGCTGTGTTCTGTATGTCAAGTGTGTTGCTGATTGGTCAATAAATAAATCACTGATTGGCCAGTGGCTAGGCAGGAAGTATAGGCGGGACAAGGAGGAGAATAAAGCTGGGAAGTGGAAGGCTGAGACAGAGAGACACTGCCAGCTGCCACGATGAAAAATAGCATGTGAAGATGCTGGTAAGCCACGAGCCATGTGGCAAGGTATAGATTAATAGAAATGGATTCATTTAAGCTGTAAGAAAAGTTAGCAAGAAGCCTGCCACAGCCATACAGTTTGTAACCAATATAAGTCTCTGTGTTTACTTGGTTGGGTCTGAGCGGCTGTGGGACTGGCAGGTGAGAGAGATTTGTTCTGACTGTGGGCCAGGCAGGAAAACTCTAGCTACAAATGGCGCCCAACGTGGTGGCAAGAGTTTCCACCTAAAAACTGAGAAAAAAAGATTCTAAAATGGAGCTAAAAACAGTTCCTAATTGTCTCTCTCAAATGAGCGGCAGCTGCCGGTTTGAGCTACTGGTGGGTTCCTATTGTGCGCATTCGACCTGCAGTATGGCAGGGATGAGGCCTCTGCAAGTGGCACATTAAGCTGCATGGTGGATTTAGCCTTTGCTAGTACAAAACAAAGAAAGAGGTTTCTGGGCTACACGCTGCTTGGATAAAGCATAGACCCAGAGCTGGCGGTAAATGTACCACCGCCATGTTGGGAAGCTGAGGTGGGCAGAGCTAGCAGCCATAGTGCCGTTTCAGTCTTACAAATGCTGCAGTTTAAAGCAATAGATTCACAATAAGACAGATTCAGATGTAATAATTTACAATGTGTGTAAAATATACGTAGGCTTGAAAGAGACAAAAAAGGTGATATATACAGTTATATAAACAGATACATAGTTTTAAAAAATAAAGTCTTTAAAGAGACAGTAAAATTAATATAAAAAATAAGCCACATAAAGATGAATATTACACAGAGAATCTGGATTGTGTTGTCTTTGGGATTTTTAACTGCAGAAAAACATTTGATCATAAAAGATGTTGAGTTAAACCAATATGTATATTTTAAAAGTACCTTGACTTCAAAATTTGGATGTAAGGATGTGTTGCTTTGGAAAGGAGACTCTGCTTTTGTTTCCACAGAAAGCCAGAGGCTATGGATTTGTTCAAGATTAAGATACATCAGGTTTGACTAGCCAAGACCCCCTGAAAGGTCTCCGATGATACCAAGGCCCAGATGATCCAACATCCAGAATGGTTTCAAGGCAACTGGCTCAGATGATACAGCCTCACAGACTACTCCATGATCCTAAAATTTTCTTTGTGTCCCCATAAGATACAGCGCCCCCTCCAGCAGGAAGTAGTAAGAGAAGCTACGCCCAAATTCCCAAATTATATGTAATTTTACTTTGTTAAGGTTAAAACCTTCCTTTTTGAAAAAAAAGAAAAAAGAAAAGGGGAAGTGCTGTGGGATGTTCTGTATGGCAAATGTGTTGCTCTGATTGGTCAGTAAATAAATCACTGATTGGCCAGTGTCCAGGCAGGAAGTATAGGCGGGACAAGGAGGAGAATAAAGCTGGGAAGTGGAAGGCTGAGACAGAAGGACACTGCCAGCTGCCTCCATGACAAGCAGCATGTGAAGATGCCAGTAAGCCACGAGCCACGTGGCAAGGTATAGATTTATAGAAATGGATTAATTTAAGATATAAGAACAGTTAGCAAGAAGCCTGCCATGGCCATACAGTTTGTAAGCAATATAAGTCTCTGTGTTTACTTGGTCAAGTCTGAGTGGCTGTGGGACTGGCAAGTGAGAGAGATTTGTCCTGACCATGGGCCAGGCAGGAAAACTCTAGCTACACTTGACAAAGCCACAGAACCCACCTAAAGCAACTATTTGTGCCTTTGAGGCTCTGAAGTGCATCTCTGAGTTCTGAGTGGCTGGTAAGACTGGAACAGACACCAGCCAAGCAGTGGAATATAGGGACAGGTTTCCAATGCCATGGAGTTCAATGTGAGTAGAATATAGGGCGTAGAGAGCAGAGTGCAGAATTATGCTGGACAAGCAGCTGGGGCCAGATCATGGAAGACCTTGATGGCCAAGCCAGCAGCCAGCCTCCATGTTCTGACTCATGTCTGCTGAGATGTGTCCTGCAGAGAGCTTGCATTTTGACATAGTGAAAACAATCAGAAATAGGGTTTGGTGAGAAAGAGAAAATGCTTTGTCAAATAAGCTGGAGTTTAATGCTATGGCAACCATTTTTCTGACAATAGCTCTTAACTCCAAAGAGACTGAACTATTGCCAGATCTTGCAGCCAAGTTAATAACATACCCTGAGATCATTTAAGGCTATGTACTTAACCTGCAGGCCTACTGTGCACTCAGCCAGCTTATGTTTAACCTGCCTTTAAGAGAACAATGTAAGTAACCTGACTATGCCTTGGATTTCCCATGCAATCAGCTTTTACAACCCACGCTAATGCATAGCTGCATTCTTGAGTTATGTTCTCTTTTATGTCCCTGACCCAGAATATTGTATATGTGTTGTAATCATTTGCTAAAAGCAGCCAATTTGAAAAGCAACCTTGTACAACAAATACACTATAAATGTTGAAAGCTACATTCGGATGGTTGAAAACATCAGTTTGTGTTTGTGAATGCTATTCTAGGTAAGATGGGAGTCAGTAAAGTAACTTATTCCTTATAAAAATTCTATGAAAGATTTCTGTAAAGAATCCCTCATTCCCATATCATGTTTTCTGTGTTGTTCAATAAACACAGAGCAAAGCCCTTTGTTAGGGACAGGCACAGATTCAGACAAACAGACACAACACACAGAAACAGACAGATCTGGCACATATAACAGACATGCCAGAAACCACTAACTACAGAGAGACACAAGACATAGGGAAAGATATGGAGAATTCAAATTTGGGTTCCCTCTTGGTCAAACTAACCCAAGAGGAAGTTACTTTGTTTTCATTCCTAATGTGCATAATGAGGCTAAGCATTGACTTTTCTCTTTTTTAACTTTATTTTTTTATTGAAAATAGATTCTCCTTTCATGCAATACAGCCTGACCACAGTTTCTCCTCCCTCCATCCCTCCCAGCTCCCCCCACCTCCCCTTTTCCCTGGATCCACTCCCGCTCCATCTCCCTTCAGAAAGGAGCAGGCTTCCAAGACACAACAATCAAACATGACAAAACAAGATACGATAAGACAAGGCAAAAGCCCTCACACTGAAGCTGGACAGGGCAACCTAACAAGAAAAAAAGAAGCCCAAGAGCAGGCAAAAGAGTCAGAGAAACATCCACTCCCACAGTTAGGAGTCTCACCATACACCAAGCTAGCAGTCATAACATATACACAGAGGACCTGGTGCAGACCCCTGCAGGCCCTGTGCTTGCTACTTCAGTATCTGTGAGCCCATATGAGCCCTGCTTCGTTATTTGGTAGGCCATGTTCTCCTGGTGGCCTCCATCTCCTCTGAATCCTACAATCTTGCTTCCCCCTCTTCCACTGGGATTCCCTGAGCTCTGAGGGGAGGGATCTTTATAATATTAGAGGGACCAGACCTAACATTATATATCCCAGGGGCTCAGGAGAGAGAACTACAAACAGTGAGGACTATTTTCGGGAAATAGAATCTCAGCACACCAAGCTCTATGGTTCACTTGCTTTAATTCCTCTGGGATAGCATCCTATTTACACAACTTCATTTACACAACTTCAGTTCTGTTCTCGTGCCTAGCTCCTTTTTTGCCTGATTTCTCTCTATATTTATCTACTGCTCCCTCTAAGTTCTATCTTAATTCTCTCATCTTAATTCTGCCTCATCTAGGTCCTTTTCATCTCATTCTTACCCAGCTAGTACCCCATCTGAGTCTTCCTCATCTTCCATCTTATCCACACATTCTCTCTGGTCAAAATCCTCCTTGTCCCTTTCTGTTCTCCATCTCTCCGTCCCCCCCAAGTCTCTCAGGAGTCCAGTTATAAACCCAAGCAATAGCAATCCCCTGGTCGAGCAAGGTCACCAGGCTTGAATTCTACAGGGTCATAAAGGTAGATAAGAATTTTCCTCCGGCACTGACCACCAGGCTTCCAGGGTCAAATGGAGGGGTGATAAGAATCACATAGAGGGGTAATAACCATTAATTTCATTTACAACCCCAAAGGGAAGTGACCAATGGGGGAATGAATTAACTAAAGGCTAAATTCGGGTAATATCTAAGAAGGATCTTATGTGCCCCACTATAGTCTTAAACGTGATTGGTAGAAAATGTTAAGACTCTGTAAGTTGCTAGGTCAATGGGAGAAAATAAAAATGCCTTCTTTTTTCCTGTGGCTCCTATCTGTCCAAGCTATCTGCCGTTTTTCTGCAGGGTGGGGGAAAGTGTGCTCGGTCGCTAGGCTACCTGTGTACAGCTAGATGCCTCTGGTGATAGTTAAAGGGAGATCTGAAACTAGAGGTAAGATTTGGGAAAGGAGGTAGTTAAGCTTAATTGGCACATGTGCCAGACTTTCTCAAACAGGTAGTCTGGACGCTTAAGTCTGTTCTTAGAGAGTATGGAGGTTATCTCTGATAAGGTACTTTCCTCCCTCTGGGTATGGACCTGGCCGGATGCTGCCAATGGTGATAATTACAGGGAGGCTTGAACTGGGGTTCTGGCTGAGCATAGCTGTCAGTGCAAAAGGTTATCTAAATATTCCTAGAAGTGGTTAGGTAAGGAGTTAGCGGTCTATAAAGTTAGTAAGGCTGTAAGAAAGGAGGGTCTGAGCTAAATTGTGTAAAGCTATTACTGAACATCCACCTGACCTAGGCGATGTCTCCTTGTGGAATTTACCTTAAATCAGCAGACTTGCATGTGGACTATTATTACTGCTAGTCATTGAAAGTGGCTAAGGGAGATATCTGATTCCAGAGGAGGCCTTTCCTGAGGCTGTTCTCCAAATATCTTGAATGTGTATGTCCAGAGAGTAATCAGTCCTCACTGTTAGCCCTTCTTAGGGAAAAATCAATTGGGAAAACTATGAAGGCACACATGATTTTCATAACAGAAGACAGCTGATATATAACAAGCCAAGTAACACCAAAAATTCCTTGGAATTTGGCTTCCTCTGGAGGAATTCCTTGATCCCTCTAGGTAGTGACTTTGCCATAACCAGCTGAGTTCTTATGATATATTCCTGCAGCTCACAGCAGAGGGACCCAGTGGAGACCTCTGATTTAGACTCTCTCCACATGTGTGGGTGTGGGTCTCTGCATCCGCTCCTATCTGCTGCCAGAGGAAGCCTCTCTGATGACGACTGGACAAGGCACTGATCTGGTCTTCTGGCAGGTGTCAAGACTGATTATTTTTAATTGGTGGAACTGGGGAATGAAGACAGACTCTGCATATAGTGTGACAGGAGCCACATGGTCATCCCTGAGGCAGACAGAAAGGCTGAGAAAATAGCTTGGTATGGTGATGCTTAGCTATGACCCTAGCACTTTGGAAGTGGAAGCAAGAACATCAGAAATTCAAGGTTGTCTTTGGCTACATAGAGAGTTGGAAGCCAGTCTGGGTTATGTGAGACTGTTGGGGGGTGGGGGGTGCAAACCAAAGTAAAGGAAAGGCCCTCATCCCTGGGATCTAGTTTGCATTTAAAAATATTTTTATTCTTATTTATTTATGTGTACCATGTGTATGTCAACATATGAGGTCAGAGGGGCATCAGATCCCCTGGAACTAGAGTTACAGGTAGTTGTGAGCTGTCTGATGCATGTTAGTAATCAAACCATCCTATGTATCCTTTGCAAGAACAATATGTGCTCTTAACCATTGAGCCATCTTTCCAGCCCATCTAGTTTGCATTTCTGCTGTTACGAGATGACTTCAACAGAACTGACAAAGGCAAATCTGTCTACCACAGAGATGTGTGTCTTCCTGAAGATATCTGTGGCAATCAGTTTTGTCAATTTGCCACACTCTAGAGTCACACTGAAGAGTCTCTCAATGAGCGATTATCTAGATAAGGTTGGTCTGTGGGTATGAATGAGGGGGATGTCTTGATTACTTAATTGATGTGGGAAGACCCAGTCCACTGTGGGTGGCGCCATCCCCTGGGCTTGGGTTCTGGGTTGTAAAAAGTGGAGAAAGGGAGCTGCATACTAGCAAGCATGCATGTATTCATTCTCTCTGCTCTCTGTGGAAGTGATGAGCTGCTTCAAGCTCCTGTGACTCCCTATTATGATGGACTGTAACCTGGAGTTAGGAGCTAAACTAAATCCTTTCTCCCTTAAGTTGCTTATGTCGAGGTATTTTATCATAGCAATAGGAAATGAAACTTGGACAACATCTCAAAAGGATGTTCAAAACAATAAAAGGACTGTGGTTTCTTTTAGGGCCAGATACTTGTGATCCTGAATTTAGCCATACTAATTTAAGTCCTCTCTCACACCAAAATGTAAACGAAGGACCTCATAAAAACCACTTTACTATTTCATTTACAAAAGAAAAAGAATTGTTGTTGAGACAAGGTCTCATGTATCCCAGGCTGGCCTTGAACTTGTTATGTACTAGAAGATGACCTTGAACTTTTGATCCCCTTGCCTCTCCCTCCAGTGCTAGGATTACAGGCATGCACCACCAGACCCAGTTTATGCTGTCCTGATTGAACCCAGGGCTTCATGCATATTATGCAAGAGCTCTATCAGCTGAGCTACATTCCCAATCTGCAGAGTCCAGCAAGGTTCCAGGGACAGACCTGACTGGGGTGGCAAGGGAAAGAAGAAAACAGACAGATGGACACACTGACAGAAAGCTAGACTCCTAGTCTGGGCTCTCAGACAGAGAAACCACAGTAAGCATGGGGTGTTTATTCTACACAGCTGAACAAAGAGACAGGGTTATTGCATACAGATAAACAAGGAGGCGGGGTTTGTGGCCTACAGCCAGATCAAGGGGACAGGATTAGCTGATCTCAGTAGGAGCAGTCTCTGTAGGCAAGCTGTCTTCAGGCCATAAATATCTGGGGGCAGAAAGCTACTGTCGACATTTTCTGCACACACTATTAACATCCACACATGGAACCAGGCAGTGGTGGTGCACACTTTTAATTTCAGTACTTGAGAGGCAGAGGCAAGTAGATCTCTGAGTTCGAGGCCAGTCTGGTCTACAGAGCGAGTTCCAGGACAGCCAGAACCTTGTCTCAAAAAACCAACCCCCCACACAAAAAAAACCCAAAAAAACAAAACAAACCAAAAAACCCTATCTCGAAAAACAACCAAAAATCCACACATGACTCAGAGGAAGTTTTTGCCATTTCCCTCTGGATCTGTGGCTCGGGTTCTTGACATGGCCACGCCCTCATCAACAGCACACAGTCAGTACCTCATCAACAGCACACAGTCAGTACCTCACACACTCAGGACTTCTACAGCAGCCTCAAGGAAATGGTTGTTTGTGCTTTTTGTTTTTGTTTTTGTTTTTCTTTTCGGGTTCTCAAGACAGAGTTTATCTAACAGACCTGGCTGTCCTGGATCTCGCTCTGTAGACCAGGCTGGCCTCGAACTCACAGAGATCCACCTGCCTCTGCCTCCCAAGTGCTGGGATTAAAAGCGTGTGCCTCCACTGCCCGGCTTGGAAATGTTTTAAGATAAGTGAAATAAGTAAACCATACACATTTTTAAGGATTTATTTTATTTTTAATTATATGTATGTGTCTGTGTGCAAGTTTATGCAATGCACGCAGGTGGCCTAGGAGGTCAGAGAGGGGTTTCAGATCCCCTGGAGCTGGAGTTACAGGCAGTTGTAGGCTGCCAGACATGGATGTTGGGAATCAAACTCAGGTCCTTTGCATTCTTAAACACTGAGTTATCTCTCTGGGCCCCTCATAAACCATGTACTTTTACTTAATCTTTCCATTTTGCTTCATCTGTAACCCTTGCTGTAAATCACATCCTTTGAGTAATGTCACTTAGAAAGCCACAGAATCATGTGAAGAGGCATTGTGAAGACACAGAAGTGTCACTCTCTGTTGTCTGTGTCTCCAAATGCCCATGCTTAAATCTGAAAAGGATTCTTCTCTCTCTCTCTCTCTCTCTCTCTCTCTCTCTCTCTCTCTCTCTCTCTCTCTCTCTCTCCACAGTGGAGCCATCCCCATGGCAAGCATGCGTGGAGACCTGCTAACGGCAGACCAGGCTGGGGGGTCAATCACCATCCTATGGATCCATCTGTAAATCACCTTCTCCGGGGTTGGGGATTTAGCTCAGTGGGTTCGGTCCTCAGCTCTGGGGAGAAAAAATCACCTTCTCTTCCTTCCCTGCCACTCTTGATTCAGCTAACACCCCTAAAACTCACCTCCCTATCCCTACCTCCCTCCAAGCTGGATCATGTAACTCAGGCTGGCCTAGAACTTGAAATCCTCCTACCTCAGCCTCTGGAGTGCTAGGATTACAGGTGTACACCACCACACCCAAATCATGTTTCTCCCTCCCTCCTCCTTTTCTCTCCCCCATTCCCTGCTTTTCTACCTCTCTTCTTTCATTCTTTTTTTTTTTTTTTAATTTCTGAGATAGAGTCTCAAGGATCACAGGCTAGCCTCAAACTCACTATGTAGCTGAGGAGGACCTTGAATTTCTGATTCTCCTGCCACCTCCCAAGTGCTAGGATTACAGGCGTGCCAGCATGCCCTGCCTTCCTACTCATCTTCCTGTGCAAGCCCTTTCTCAGCTAGAGCATAAGCTATTGTGATTTATAAATATTCTGGGTAGTTATGCAAAATTACTATTCTATTCACTAGCAAATAAGCTAAAAATTAGTCTGAGTTCCACCAGGTGTGTGTGTGGGGGGGGGGTGAGGGTGGGAAACTGTCCTAAGCCATCCTCCAAAACAACTTGAATTTTTAATAATATAATTTCCTTTTTCTTTTCTGCCCCCTCCCCCAATCAGCCAGGCTCAGCTTTGAGCTTCAGCACACTGCTGGTTTCCTTGGTAACCACCTCCGGTTCCCACTCCAGCGTCTCTTGTTCTTCCTGTTCTACCCTCTCTCTAACTGTGGAACTCAGGAGCTCTCCTGATTCCAGAAGGGGACTGCTCTGGCTGTGGCCCTGGCCCCTGCTGGGGATTTCTATAGTAAGCAGTAGCGCCCCAGCACCCCATGCCAGGCACAGTGGTCAGTGTTCTCTGATCTTCCTAAATTCACATAAAGGTCTTTAGATCCTGTTGAATCAAACCAAACATTCACCAGATGAAATGTGTTTCCCTGGTCAGAGCCAAACAGGCTGGGTAGACATGGATTTTGAAGCCGGCCTGGCTTCCTATCCTGGTTCTGATATTTATTTGCTGTGGACCTTGCAACTTAATCTCTTGGAGCTTGTTTCCTGTCTTTAAAATAAGAATAGAATATATATTGAGCTTTTCTGAAGACAAGTAGGTGTGTGTGTGTGTGTGTGTGTGTGTGTGTGTGTGTGTGTGTGTGTGTCTGAAGTGCCTCAAACAGCTACTGGCACATGGAAATGTTACACAAATGTTACTGACAAATACTATTGTTACCACCTGTCTGTCCACTCACCTCTGGACATTCTGGCTAAAGCAGCAATAGACCTGGAATTCAGTGAGTGATAAACTTTTTTTTTCCGAGACAGGGTTTCTTTGTGTAGCCCTAGCTGTCCTGGAACTCACTCTGTAGACCAGGCTGGCCTCGAACTCACAGAGATCATCCTGCCTCTGCCTCCCGAGTGCTGGGATTATAGACAAGCGCCACCACCGCCCAATGAGTGATAAACTCTTAAGAGTCACACAGGAGAGTATGCTTTTGATCTGAGTCTCTTCAAGTTTTTTTTAAATACTTTGAGATTATAATACAATAACATCATTTCCTCTTTCCCTTTGTGTCTCCAAACCCTCCCATGAACACCCAGCCTTCCTGTCTTTCAAATTCATGGCCTCTTTTTCTTTAATTGTTGTCATAAATGTGTGTGTGTGTGTGTGTGTGTGTGTGTGTGTGTGTGTGTACATATATTCCCAAATACAGAAGTACAATTAGCTCAGTCTGTATAATGTTACTTGTAGGCATGTTCGCAGGGCTGGCAATTGGTACTGGATAACTGGTTAATCGGTGTGCTCTGTCTGATTTCTCCCACACTCAGTATTCCTTGGTTGCCCTGTAGTTCTTTGTCTCAAGTTGAGATTTCCTGGGCTTTCCCTCAAGATTCTTTTAAGTCCTGGGCCCTGGAGCTTCTGGGCTCTGCCTTTACCACACTCAGGCACCCAGTTGAGCATCTGTCGGGCACCCTGTCTGGAGGGACCACCCACCCCATTACCTATAAACTTGTGTGTGGGAATTCAAGATGGCACTCAGGCCCCAAGGCCAAAGGCCTTTACAGTTCTCAAACTCATACAAGCCCAAGGCTTTGATTTTTCAGCCTATGATGACTCAAGGCAAAGAAAGCTGTTTCCTTGGGTGTGTTCAGTCCTGGTAGGAAGCTGAGCAACCACTACCAGGTGAGAAGCCTGGGACAGCTAGGCAACTGTTCTGAGTGCCTTTACACAGATATATTTTTCTTTTTCAACCCAGAGGGGACAGGGAGATGAAATAACCTACCCATGGTTATGCAGCTAGTAAATGGCAGAACCAGTAACACAATTCAGCCTGACTCGGAATCTGTGGGCTTACTTACTGAGCACCACATTGCCTCACAGGGACAGCTGGGCTCTCTCAGTGAGAGCCCTGAAGCCTGTGCCTCTGCAGACCATTTCCTGCCTGGACGGAGAACTATGAGCTCAGCTGTGACAGGAGGCAGAGCTACTGCCTCAGCACCATGCACAGGGCCCCCAAGGCTAATACCACATTCTGCTGGGACAGTAGGAAGTTACTTTTGATGAGTTGAGTCATTTTCCAGCAGTTCAGAGTTCGGATGAGGCAGACTAGAAAAACCGGGAAGATTGAGGAGATGTGGGAAGAAAAACGAGTCTCTTACCACTGGTGAGCAAAAGAAAATCTCACATGCAGAATTACAAACCAAGTTTTTGGTGAAAACATATGCTAGGCGGTTGTAAGTGAGGGCACAATTAAACCACCAAACTGGACCACCCCGTGGGTGGAAAAAGGAAACGGTTATTAGAGGAAGTTCAAAGCAACATGGCTACCTCTCAGGAGGAAAAGAATAGCCAAAGGCATTTGGGGGTTGCAGGGTGTCCAAAACTGCGTGGCCACCTCTCAGGGGGAAGAGAATAACCAAAGGCAGTTTGAGGAGGGGTGTCCAAAGCTACATGCCTACCTCTCAAGGACAGCGAGAGTAGAAAAAAAAGGTGGGGAAAGCCTTGCCAGTTATGGGGGGCGGGGGGTTAGCTGCCAGGAGGAAGATGTGCAAGCCAGAGCAGCCTGGAAGTTTAGAGTAGCTGTGGGGAGATGAGAAGAGCCAGGAGGCTAGCGTGGGGCCTTTCATGTGTGCTACAGGTACGTGATAATAAGGAGTCAGATGCCCCACTTGCAGAGGTTGCCAGAGGTAGGGAAGTAATGGCTCTTTCTGACAAGGAAACAAGATTCTGAGGAATGCTGACTGTAAGCTTTTGTCTATCCACCAGAAACCCTTCTGTTTACCCTGTCGGGGTCCAGCCGGAACTGAGCCCAGACTGTCATTTCGGAACATTGTCAGTGCCATTTTGGAGGACTTGGGACCTAACAGTAGTGTGGAGCTAGCCTAGGCTACACAGACTTTATGTCCAACCTAATACAGTGACAACAGCAAACCGCTTAGCACAGCTCCTGAGACCAAATTATCCATAAATACCACGTGTTCTTATCACCCTGCTGCGGTGCATCCAGCTCCCGAGCTAGAAGCAGCTCGGGCATGGCTGACCCAGGCTGACCCACGCTGTCCCTGGGCCCCAGCATACTTCGTTCGAAAGGGTTTAAATCGCGGGAGGGCCCAGAGCTGCGCTATCATGGGCAGAGGAAAGGACCCCACACACACACTCTACCCCATATCCCTGTCCCAGGGTCTCCTTGTGACTTGAGTGCCCCTTTCCCTTGGGAAATTTGGGGCCAATTCGAAAGCCTCAAGACCTAGGAGTGTGAGAAGCAGATGCCCAGAGATGGGACTCTTCTTGATGTCAAGAATCTCTAGTCTTGCCTAGGTAGTCTCATGGTGGCCTGGGGCTGGCAGCCGCGTCCTGGGGCTTTGGGGAGCTTGGCTAGGGGGGGTCTATCGTGAGGACCTAGGGAGGCTGTGGAGCAGCAGGCTAGGGGAGAGAAGGAAATGGCCCTTGTTCCTAATGTAGGCCCCCCCTTCCTGTGAGGGACTGGCCACAAAGGTGTCTATCTCCCAGCCTCCTATCTCCCCAAACCACAGCTCAGAGGTGTGAACGAATGAAAAACAACAGGGGGAGGGGAGCCGGAGAAGAGCCAGGTGCACATTTCACACCTTGACCACTGGTGAGGCCCCAGGCAGCTTCACTCTGACTAACTTCCTCCCCAGCCCTCCCTGCTGCAGAGGAGGGACGGCCCAGAGACCAGAGCATAGGCTGTGGGCTTTTGGCTAGGTAGTTGCCTCTGACCTAGTCTTGGGATGGAAGAGGGTCAAATTAGAAGGCAAGGTGAGGGCTTGACTCAGCTCTGTGACACAGAAACTTCCAGGCTATTTAAGCTGCAAACAACAGCCGAAGCCCAGCACTGCAATTTTGAGACTTGGGAGATGGTTTGGCACCAGAAATCTAGGAGTGAGCTACTAACTGGGTACCCACCTTTGGCACATACTTTCCACACATATGGTGTACAGTCCACAGGGAAGCCCCATCAAATGCGGGCTATCCTTAGACCCACTCTTCAGACAAGGGAACTGAAGCAGAGCGATGAAATGCTTTCCCGGGGTCACATAGCTGGACAGCCAGGGAATTCGGCTACAACTGGCAGAGCCCCCTCTATCAATCATGGCCAGGGACCACTTTTATGGAGAACCAGCCCTCTGGCCCTGGCCACGGCCACACTTACATGCCCCGTGAGCTACTACCCTCTATCATGGGCTCTCTTGGCATGGAAGGTTCCAGGTGGCTCTGAGTCTGGGGTCTATATTGTACTCACCTGGGGCTCTTGGTCGTGCCCTCGGCCGAGTGCTAGATGCACAAGCCTGTGGTTACCTCAGCTAATCTTAGAGCAACTCTGCCTGCCTACGGTTCTGATCTGTGCAAGGTCACAGAGGCTGGACGGGGTGGAACTAGGCCTGGAGTCCAGACAAGCTCAATGTCCTGTCGATTGCGTGACAGTTGTGCAGGTCACTCAGGAGCAGTGAGAACCCCGGCTGGTCTATCAGGACCTGATTCTGACGTCTGCTTGTTGGGCCTCAGAAAGGAAGGCTCTCCACCCTGACCTTCAGCCTATCATCCCTCCCAGCAACCTGGGCTGAGGATCATCTTCCCTAGACAAATGAGAGTAAGACCCAGGAAGGGGACCAGGGACCTGTAGACCGTTACACTTCACATAGACCTGTAAGATTTCCGCAGCCACTGGGAAGACACGCACTGCCCTGGCAGCTTCTGCCAACACAAGGTATTTCTAAAATGACCATCTGTTTCCACCACCACATCTCTCATAAAGCAAAAGTCCCCTTTAATGTCAAAAATGGGACAAGAAACACAATGGCAGACTAAGTCCTTGAAAATGAGCAAGTAGAGGGGCGGTGGTGGCGCACGCCTTTTATCCCAGCTCTCAGGAGGCAGAGGCAGGCAGGTCTCTGTGAGTTCGAGGCCAGCAAGTTCTGGGACAGTCAGGGCTACACAGAGAAACCCTGTCTCAAAAAAAAAAAAAAAAAAAAAGCGAGAAAGGAAGAAAGGAAAGAAAGAAGAGCAAGTGAACAAGTATATTGTCTCTGCAGTTCTTCTCATTTGCATAAGTCACAAACAGGCATGGGGAAACTGTGGTCCTTGTGGACACTAAAGGGATTTTGCAGTCTTTCCCAGGCTTCTGTCTTCTCTGTCCCTACAGGTCGTGAAATAGCAAAGTCCTATATATCCTGACTGGCCTGACCTCAGGAATCCTCCTAGTCCCCTCCATTCACACAGCTTCTGACCTCTTCTAAGACCTCAGTTCCCTTTGACTTGAGCCCTGCAGGTGACAGACTATTTCAGAGAAGTGTCCCATCTGTCCACAGGAAGAGAAGGGCATTGATTCTTGACAGGTGCATGTCATGTCAATACGCTTGAACTGCGCTGGTAGAGCAACGTGCTTGAAAACTGAGTGGCAGCCCAGTGCGGTGGCTCGCACCTGTAATCTCAGTACTCTGGAGGCTAAAGCAGGAGGGTCATGAACTCAAAGTTAGCCTGGGCTATATTGCAGTCCTTGTCTCCAGAAAAAAAAAAAAATCACATTAAGCCAGACATGGTAGCCCACAACTTTAATCGCAGCACCCAGGAGGTAGGGGCAAGTGGATCCCTGAGCCTGAGGCCAGCCTGTTGACTTCTAGTTCAGCCAGTGTCACATAGTAAGACCCTGAAAACAACCTTATGCCGTCCTGGCTTCCACTACCCGGCACTGATGCATGCAAGTTATTGCTTTGTGTGGTTGGTTTCAACAATACACATTAAGTAGTGCTGAAGTATCTTATATAATATTGTATTGCTTGCCGCTTCCACCATGTAGGCATTGGCTCCTCTGCATTCAGCCTCGTGAAAAATATGTGGATCTCCACTTGTTTTTAGCTGGATGAATACCACTTAAAAGATAGTGGACTTGCCGGGCGGTGGTGGCGCACGCCTTTAATCCCAGCACTCGGGAGGCAGAGCCAGGCGGATCTCTGTGAGTTCGAGGCCAGCCTGGACTACCAAGTGAGTTCCAGGAAAGGCGCAAAGCTACACAGAGAAACCCTGTCTCGAAAAACCAAAAAAAAAAAAAAAAAAAAAAAAAAAAAAAAAAAAAAAAAGATAGTGGACTACACCCACCCCACCCACCCACCCCCACCCCGCCAAATGCTGTGTACGATGGTGCATTCCTATAATCCCAGCACTCGGGAGGTTGAGCCAGGAAGGCTGCTGGGAGTTCAAAGCCAGGTTGGGCTACAGACTGAGGTGTCTCAAAAGAGAAAAAAATAACAACAACAACAGTTTTAAGAGTGCTAACATCCTTTTCAGCCCACCCATGTTTGAGACGGATCTGTAAAAGCAGACACAACCCCAAGACAGAGCAGCACGTGGTCCAAGTTGTTGAGCAGTGACCAAGAAGTGTGAAGGAGAAGCAGCCCTTGCACCTGGCAGCCGGGCTGCCCTCCACTTCCCCATTGTGCGGCTTCAGACCTCTCCTCTCTCCTCAAAGAACCTTCCCCTGCCCAGCCCGGCCCCCAGACCCTTCCCTAGCGCCCAGCCTTTCTGGCTCTGTCACCAGATGAACGTCAATATTCCCGATAGCCTGTGGTCCTGTCAGCTGCCCAGCTTGTTTGCCCCGCACAATCCCGGCTGCCGACGACGACTGAGGTATCACAGATTTCCCAGTTCCTGAGTGTGCTCCTGAGCAGTTCCATCTGGTCTGGACACTATACGACATTCCAGACGACTTTGGGCTCATTATAATCCCAAAATGGTTTTGTAGATACGTTTATATATCTCCCCCCATGCCGGGTCAGATGCCACCATCCCCAAACTAGGAAGAAAAGAGGTGGCATGCTGCCCTTGGAGACCTCCTCCCTTCCCATGCAGTGATGCTGGGAAGTATCCCTGGCACACCCCACTCTAACCTAGTCCTAGTGAGACTCCAATCCCAGACTTGTTGGGGAGAATGTGCCCTCAGAAGGTGGCCTTCCCTTTTCCACTCACTGCCATCAAATCACACTTCCTGCCTGCTCCTAGGCATGCTTAGTTATTTGTGAATGGTACTGAGCAGGACAAGAACCCAGACTTGGTAACAGTCCCAGGTTCCTGGCTAACTCCTTCCAAATGTATGTACCTGGCCAAGGGAGTGGCAGAAAAGGGAGCCTGTGGAGGGCTGATGTACATAACCCCTTGGAAGAGGCTGTGCTGAGCGGTGAAATCTTCACTTCCTCTGTTCGCTCTAAGTTCCCAACCACAAGTGCCAAAGCAGAGAAGCAGGCAGCACGCGACCTGACCCCAGCAGCCACAGCCAGAGCACAGCCTAGCCATGTACCTTGAGGTAAGTTCTGCTGCCCAGCTCAGCTATATGATAGCGCCAAGTGGCCCACGCTACAGGACCAGGGACAAGTCTGGGCTGGCCCGAAGCCCAGGGGCACCAGATAGCTTAGTAAGCAGCATGGAATGCAGGGGTTATGATAAGGGCATCAGGGAGCTTGGGAGCCCAGCCTGGCCACTAACCACAGGCATGTCTCCTACCTCTGTGGCTTGGATGCCTCATCTGAAAATGTCACATTGTAGAGACTCAGCTTCGGTGATCTTTAGCTCACTGATATCTAGGGACAGTTTGAGATGAGGCCAAGGGTGAAAAGGATTGCTGCTATCTAGGTGAAGTGGTATACCCACATTGTTCTAGCTACTCGGGAGGCAGAGGCAGAAAGCTCACTTGAGCCCAAGGGTTTGAAATAAGCCTGGCCATCTTGGGGAGACCTACCTATTGGGGATCTCAGTGGGTGCCTAAATGGTTGCACAAGCCTCTGGGTAGGGGAAGGGAAGCATGCATGGTGTGTGTAGGGGTGCACAGCGGCTTGTAGGAAAGCCTCCATGAGGCCAGGAAGTTAGGGTCACCAGATAAGGGCTGAGGAGGGAAAAGGAGGGACTAGAAGATGGAGTGGGGAGGAAGCACCTGGAGAGGCAGGTGCTTGATCCAGCTGTGGCCGTAACATTGAGGCAGCAAGCCGCAGGGTGAAGGGAAAGAGAATATGAGACTCCAGACCTGGAAGTTCCTCCCCCTGCAAAGGATCCCTGGCCCGGGAGATAATCCAGAAAGGGTCTGGGGTTGCCAGCCTTTGCGAAGGGGAGTCACTATCCCAGTCTGAGTAGATAGCGTTAAAGAAGGAGTGGACCTGGGAGAGAGAAAGACAGCTCAGGGTCTGACCCAGACAGCGCTATTACTAAGGGAAACACTCATCAGAATAAATGACGAGGCACAAAGTGGCAAGACAGTTGCCAGGCCTTTACAGAGAACGGCCTCCCTTCCCTCTTTCCCCTTCCTTGGGCAGGTGAGTGAACGTCAAGTGCTAGATGCCTCGGACTTTGCCTTTCTTCTGGAAAACAGTACCTCTCCTTATGATTACGGGGAGAACGAGAGCGACTTTGACTCCCCGCCCTGTGCACAGGACTTCAGTCTGAACTTTGACAGAGCCTTCCTGCCAGCCCTCTACAGCCTCCTCTTTTTGCTGGGGCTGCTAGGCAATGGGGCCGTGGCTGCTGTGCTACTGAGTCATCGCACTGCCCTGAGCAGCACGGACACCTTCCTGCTCCACCTGGCTGTGGCCGATGCACTGCTGGTACTGACCCTCCCACTGTGGGCAGTGGACGCGGCTGTCCAGTGGGTTTTCGGCTCTGGCCTCTGCAAAGTGGCAGGTGCCCTCTTTAACATCAACTTCTATGCAGGGGCCTTCCTGCTGGCCTGCATAAGCTTCGACCGCTATCTGAGCATAGTGCATGCCACCCAGATCTACCGCAGGGACCCCTGGGTACGCGTAGCCCTCACCTGCATAGTTGTTTGGGGACTCTGTCTGCTCTTCGCCCTCCCAGACTTCATCTTCCTGTCGGCCAGCCATGATCAGCGCCTCAATGCCATTCACTGCCAGTACAACTTCCCACAGGTGGGTCACACTGCTCTGCGTGTGCTGCAGCTGGTGGCTGGTTTCCTGCTGCCCCTTCTAGTCATGGCCTACTGCTATGCCCATATCCTGGCTGTGCTGCTGGTCTCCAGAAGCCAGAGGCGCTTACGAGCCATAAGGCTAGTGGTGGTGGTGGTGGTAGCCTTTGCTGTCTGCTGGACCCCCTATCACCTGGTGGTGTTGGTGGATATCCTCATGGACCTGGGAGTTTTGGCCCGAAACTGTGGTCGAGAAAGCCATGTGGATGTGGCCAAGTCAGTCACCTCGGGCATGGGCTACATGCACTGCTGCCTCAACCCACTGCTCTATGCCTTTGTGGGGGTCAAGTTCAGAGAACAAATGTGGATGTTGCTCATGCGCCTGGGCCGCTCGGACCAGAGAAGGCCCCAGCGGCAGCCATCAGCTTCACGGCGGGAATCGTCCTGGTCTGAGACAACAGAGGCCTCGTACTTGGGCTTGTAATTCTGGAATGAAACTGTAGCCTGTGCAACCTAAGTCCTAACACATGCAGGTTCTCCTCCTCCTTGTGGCTGGGCTAGCTTTGACTCACCCATAACTTTGCTGCCGGGCCTCACTGGCAGCCCAGCACCTCCAGGTCTCCTGAGAACCACCCTCTCAGCTCCAAGGACAGCGCCATTACTGAGCCTCAGCTGCCACGCCTCTCTTGCTGTTTCAGAGCTGGCTGCCTGGAAACCTCCCACCCTTCGAACTCCGCCTTCCCTGTGTGAGGGGAGAGGTGAGGAGAAGAGAGAGCCAGGTCTTGCTCATCACTGAATGCGCCTATGGTCCCCAGTATCTCAATGTCTGCCCACTTTTATGTCTAAAACTCTGCTTAAACTTTCAATAAACAAGAGAATGAGGACCAGGGTGTATGCACAGTCATCATTTGAGCCAGGCCTGACTGGACTCAGGAGTGCACTTCCTGCCTCATCCTGCCTGGCCTACGGTCTGCCTGCCTTTCTGCCCTCCTGGGCTTTGCTGTGCCCTCTGATGGACCCCCTGTTGCCTACTGCAGCTGCTAGACACCTTCATGGGCTTGTAGTGCAGTGGATGGTTGAGCAGCTAGTTGTCTGGGTACACTTTGGGGCCACTAGACACCAATAGGCCAGAATTCCTGAATCCCAGCAGCTCAGGCCAGCAGGTAAGGAGTGGTAAAAAGGAACAAATTCCAAGCAATCCATGCTACAAAGCAAAGAGGCAGCACATGCTGAGGCCAGGGCTGAGCATGATGGCAGGAGCTATCGGGGTGGCTTCCTGGAGGCTTAAGGGGCAAGTGGCATCTCCAGGGGTAAGAGAAGGAAGAAGTGTTTTATTTCTAGGCTGAAGGGAGGGCAGTAGAGAGGTGGAGAGGCTGAAAATAGCAATGCTTTGGGGAGTTTATAAGTGGTCTTAGCTGGGCCAGATGTGGTGGTACATACCAGTATTTGGGAGGCCGAGGCAAGTGGATCTCCATGAGTTCAAGGTCAGCCTGATCTATAGAGCAAGTTCCAGGCCAGCCAGAGCTACACAGAGAGAGACCCTGTTTCAAAAAATAGTAAGTGGTCTCAGCTGGCTGGAGTTGGGGTTTGGGTAAGGGAAGGACAGATGATGAGGCTGTAGGATAGCCTGGGATAAGGCAATGAGATCACAGGCCAGTCAGAGAAGCTTGTATTGCTTATTTGGATAGTACAGGATCTTACTGGCGAGAAATGGGCTTGAAAAAATGGTGGGGCTGGGGAGATCATTCAGGTGGTAAGAATGCTTGCTAAGCAAACACAAAGACCCAAGTTCAGACTACCAGCACTTATGTAAAAGCTGGGCATGACCATGTGTGCCTTTAACCCAATACTGTGGGGTAGGTTGGCTGGCCGTCAACCTGGATTTGAGGGGAAGAGATGAGCTCCGGGTTCAGGAAGAGACCCTGTCTCAAAGAAATAAGGTGGAGAGCAGTAGAGAACACCCAATGTGCTCCTCTGACCTTCACATACATGTACACCTGTACACACACACACACACACACACACACACACACACACACACCAGCAACAGGGCCTGATGATTTGCTAGCAGTCATTAGCACATAGCCACCAAGAAAGAAGTGGCCAACAGGAGTGTTTTCCACATCTAAAGCTGAGTGGAAAAAAATAACCAGAGCTTTCCAGAAGCGCAGGTGACAGAGCTACCCACTGCATATCAGTGCCCCCAGTGAAGTCACAGATGGGCCATGACCCTCTCTGACAGGCTGGACTTTGTTTGAAGCTGCAGATATGCTGGAGCCCGGGAGGGAAGGGGAAGCTTGCCCTGCTCTATATATACCTGCATCACATCTAGCCTCAGTGTTCCAAAGACGACTCCATCCCTCTGCAAAATGAGAAGCAAGAGGAAAATGTTAAAATGATATGTCCTGCTTATTAAAGTATCAGTAGTGGTATAGTGATAAAGATAAGCATTATTTGTAGCAGGACAAAAACTGGACCCCTCAAGATATCCATGCTCCAATTCCCAGAACTTGTGATTAAGTCACCTTATGTGGCAAAAGGGAATAGCTATGCATGGTGGTATCTGCCTGTAATCCGAGTACTTGCGGGGAGAAGGCAGGGAGATCAACAATATAAAGCTAGCCTGGGTGGCACTGTGGACTCGAGACTAGTCTGGGACTACCTGAGGAAAGTCCTGTCTCAGACAAGAAGCAGAAGGGTGTGGTGGTATACACCTGTAATCTCAGCCCTTGGGAGGCAGGAAGTTATCTGTAAGTCTGAAGTCAGCCTCATCTACCTAGCAAGTTCCAGACCAGTCAGGGCTACACAGTGAAACCTTGTTTCCAAAACACCAACCAATGAACCAACCAAACAAAAACCCAAGCCAACAAACATGGCAAAGGGGAACTGAGGTTACTAATCTATGAACCAACTCATTTTAAAGTAAGATTTGGCAGGTCATAGTAGTCTATGCCTATAATCCCTAGTATTTGGAAGGCAGAGACAGGACCAGGAGTCCATGGTCCTGCCTTGGCTACATAGCATCCAAGGTCAGGGCCGAGCCAGGTGGGTCAGCAGATAAGGTCACCAAGCCTGACAACCTGAGTTCAATCTCTGGGACCCACAAGATAGAAGAGAACTGACTCCCAAAAGTTGTCCCCTGACCTTCACTGTGTGCTGGGACACAAACATGCTCCTTCCCCGAAAAGAAATTCAAGGGCAGCCTAGGCTACATGAGACCTATCAAAAATAGTAGTAAGGGCTGGGTGGTGGTGTCACACACCTTTAATCCCAGCACTCGGGAGGCCGGAGGCAGGCAGATCTCTGTGAGTTCGAGGCCAGCCTGGTCTCCAAAGCGAGTTCCAGGAAAGGTGCAAAGCTACACAGAGAAACCCTATCTCGAAAAAAAAAAAATAGTAGTAATAAAAATAATAATGGTAATAATGGGCTGAAGAGAGGGCTCAATTTGTAAAGTACTAACCATGTGAGCACAGGAGCTGAATTTGGTCCCAGCAACCACAGAAAAAGCTAGACATGGTAGTGTGCACTTGTAACCCCAGTCCTGGGGAGCTGGCAACAGGAAGAACACACTAACTTGCTGGTTAGCCAGCCTAGCCTAATTGGAAAGCCCTGCAACTACGTGAGAAACTGTCTCAAAACACAAGGCGGACAGCTCTTGGAAATGAAACTGAAGGTTTGCCACTGGCTTCCCCAGGACACACACACACACACACACACGCACACGCACACGCACACGCACACGCACACGCACACATACACACACACACATACACACACGCACACACATACACACACGCACACGCACGCACGTGCGCACACACAAGCACACACATACGCACACGCACGCACACGCGCGCACACACACGCGCACACACACACACACACACACACACACACACACACACGAAGAATTCTCTCAGTGGACCCAGTGTCATTACAAGAGTCTATAGAAGTGTCTATAAAGTGTCTACAAAGACATTTGTCTTTGAAGAAGTCATGAACCAGGGGCTGGGGAAGGCCTCTAGGAACTGGAAAAGACAGAGAAATGGATTTCCCAGAAGGAAGAGGCTTCTCAGCACCTTGATCGGAATCTAGGTGACTCATCCTAGACTCGTGACGACCTCCCGAACTCTAAGAGAATACATCCGTGCTTCTCTAAGCCCCAAGTTGGTTGTCATTCTCTGTGGTATCCCCATGAATACACTAGTACAATGTTGGGTCCTATCCATACCCTCCATAGCTCCCAGAGATAGGGAGGAATCTGCTGGAGCACTTGAAGGAGACAGCCATAAAGTGAGATGAAAATATTTATTTTCTGAATAATTGCATGGCGTAGACAGCATCACTCAAAGCCAGGAGCAGTTGGAATTTATGAAGCAGGCTGGCTCTTCACACACAGGAGGTGTTTGATAGGCTGGCAGCAGTAAGCTGTGAGGCAGGGCTTTACAGCTTACTCTTTTCCAACAATAGTCTCAGGTTCTCACTCCCCCCCCCCAAGATACATCATTTTCTTCTGTTTCTTTCCACATGTTAAAACTACATAGTTGCCGGGCGGTGGTGGCACACGCCTTTAATCCCAGCACTTGGGAAGCAGAGGCAGACGGATCTCTGTGAGTTCGAGGCCAGCCTGGTCTAGTGAGTGAGTTTCAGGAAAGGTGCAAAGCTACACAGAGAAACCCTGTCTCGAAAAACCAAAAAACAAAACAAAACAAAAACTACATAGTCAAAGTTAAGATCCAAGGTGGATCCAAAAGCTTCAAGTAGTGTCAAGGGTTGTATGGTTAGCAAAAGAATTCTTTGCTAACAATCACCATTAATAACAAGTCAGAAAACACTTTTAAACTCCAATATTTAAAGCCTTACAGAAATAGAGTTTTCTAGAACTTCATGTCAGTCAAGGATTTGGCTCACATAAATATACTCCAGGAAAACCTTAAGGGTTTTCCTTTTGTTTACTGGCAAATAATCCTTGCTGAATCTTCATCACAGCCCCTTGGCTGATTCCTGCTGTCCCATTAAACACTGCTCTATAATGCTCCTGCATATAGTTGGCAAATGGTCTCACATGGGGCACAATGGGGGTTCCATCCTTCCAAAATAATAGCAGCAAGACCAGAGGCCCTTTGTGTCCGGCACAGATGAAGCAAGCATTCAGTGTTCAAGGATCTGGTATAGCGGCCAATCCTGGTGAGGAAGGAGACACCATACCAAAAAAAAAAAAAAAATCACAACATCTCAAACATCAGCTCCAACTCCTTAGCCTTGTACCCAAAGCAATTTTCTGTGGGTTCTGAGGAGCCCCAGGCAGCAGCAGGGTCAAGCCAGCTCAAATTAGGGGAGTTAATGGAGAAAGAGAACACAGAAATAGTGAGATTGACTCCTTAAGTCAGACAGTCCATAGACTTACTAAAGATCTACTTGGTCCCGTAACAGTTCAAGGCCTGCCTAAGCTACAAAGGTAGTTCAAGACCAGCATAGAAAACTTGCTGGGACTCTGTTTCAAAAAAACAAAAACAGAAACCACAATAAAGAGGGCTGGCTGGTGATATGGCTCAGGCAGGGGTGCCATGTAGTGTTTGCCTGGCACACATGAGTCCCTTAGTTCAATTCCCAGTAGCAGAAGAAGAAAACAAGCAATAAGTACGGAGGCCGGAAGGACAAAATAATTGGAAAAACTCTGAAAAGGTCTTACCTGCATTTGCACAGAATACACTCGTAATAGATCTTGTAGCTAACTGTATAGTTATGGCAACAGGTGACCTTAGGCAGCTCTGGGTGTACTGAATTGCATTTTTGAGCATAATATTGCCATGAATTACCATGTGAATCCTGATGCCATCAAGCAGCCAGGAGACTGCATGGCATAGTTCATGGATCAAGGTGTCCTGGATTCGATCTTGAAAGAGGACTAAAAAGAAACTGTCAGCACAAAAATGGATTTTTTCTGATCTACTACCCAGCAAGCCCTTGACTTTCACCCCCACCAACACAAGGCCATCTCCCAGAAACTCACACAGGCAGCTAGCTGCAAGGGTTCCCTTCTCAGGATTCTGAGAGTGAACCTTCCACCCCAAACAAGCTGGTTTTGGTTTGGGCTGCTCCTTAAGTGGTCAGGTTTTTGGGGGGCAGCTCCAGCATGTTCATCTTTTTGTGGGGCATTGCTAGAAATGTACCTGGACGAGGCTTGGTTTCTTCACTCTCGGGACAAAGGAAGGCTCAGGAGGTACCTCTGGCCATGAGATTTGGCGAGCAGAAGCTTGGGGTAAAATAGAGATCTGAACTGGGCTCTTTTAAAAAAATTAATTACATTTATTGTATGTGTGTGTGAATACATGCACATGCTATAGCATACATGTGGAGGCCAGAGGAGGACTTGTGGGAGTCAGTTCTTCCCCTTCTAATATGCCGGTCCTGGGGATTAAACTCAGATCAACAGACTTGGCACTGAACCATCCATCTAACCTGCCCTGAGCTAGACTCCTAACAACTGACTGAATTTAGACCACACACAACCTGTAATCCCAGCCCTTGAAAGGATGAAACAGGTGGATGACCCCAAGTTAGAGATCAGAGTTACATAGTGAGATCCTATCTCAAAACAACATTGCTTTGTTTGCTTTAGTATTTTTTTATCTTTACTGATTTTTTCTTTGATTTTAGTTTTTTGTTTTCTTATGGGGTTTTTTTTTTGAGAGAGAGAGAGAGAGAGAGAGAGAGAGAGAGAGAGAGAACACAGGCAAGCATACATAAAGTTGGGTGGGTACAGAGGGTCTGGGAGGAGTTAGAACACAATCAAAATACATTGTATGAAAAACTGGAAAAAACCTCACAAAACAAAAAACAGCAGCTCACTTCTGTAATCTCGGCACTGAAAGGCTGAGGCAAGAGGACTATACAAGTTCAGGGTCAGCTTGAGCTATATAGTATGAGGCCAGCCAAGGCTACATCAACCTGTACCCTCACCCTCCCTACCAAAAGAAGGTCATTCAAAGCAGGGCTGGGGGCAGACACCTGCATGTACTTCCAGCTACTCAGAAAGCTGAGATGAGAGGTCTGCTTGAGTCCAGGGGCTCAAGACCAGCCTGGAAAACATAGCAAGACCCCCATATCAGAAACAAGACAGAACCCTTGATTCTAAAATGAGGGTTGTAGTTGCTACTCAATGGCATACTACTTACAGACCATGTGTGAGGCTCTGGTCCCCAATATGGTGGGAACATTTGGGAGAAGTCAAACAATGTAAGTAATGACTGGACCTGGAAAATCATGGGCTGCATTTTGAAAGCCAGTGGGAAAAGAATGGTTGACCCATGGGCTAGCGATGGAGCAGTGAGGGGCCAGATGGACCATGTGAAGCAGGAGCAGATTACAACGGCCCCGAAACCCAGGCTCTGAGCAGGAAAGCAACACAGCGGCCCACAGAAAGAAAAAAACGGACTGACGCAGGGAAAAGAAGGAGGGATGAGTACCCAGACTTGGACAAACGAAAAACTGGAGCAGGGGGTTGATGACTGGCTAGAGCGGGCATCTTGATCCTTGGCGACTGAGAGATGGAGATGCTGCTGCCTTTAGCAAGGGAAATGTGTAGATGGGCCTGGAAAATATGTTGGATTCCTAGGAACGGTGAGACATCCAATAATGATGTCCTCTAAGCCACACACAGAAGGCCTGTCTACCTAGAAATGACAGTCCAAAGCTGTGACACAGGCTGCCAGGTAAGAGTAGTTTAACAGGTTTGTTATCAGGACAGGGTGCTAAGGTACAGCCACTATTTTCCTGGAATCGCCTGCCGAGTTGCAGACTTTCAGAGAAATCGCAATCTTAGCATAGCGCTCCTCTTGGGTTCTTGTATCTCATTGGTAGTGCATAAACCAGCAGTCCGCAACAGCTTTTTATTCCAAGTGATTGCTATTTTCTCTGGCTGAAACTGAAAAGGAAAAGCAAACAAAAGTATCAGAAAGCCGTTCTAAAGGTTTACTTTTTAAAAATGTATGTGTATGTGTGTAAGCCTGAGTTTATGTGTACCACATGTGTACCAGAAAAGGCCAGAATAGACAGGAGTGTCAGGTCCCCTGGAGCTGGAGTTATAGAGCAGTTGTGAACTGCCATGTGCATGCTGGAAGCCAAAGTTGGGTCTGTTGCAAGAACAGTAAGTGCTCTTAGCTGCTGAGCCGTCTCCCTAGAAACAACTCTCAGCATATCAGGAAATAAGAACAAGAGTTCTCCCTCTAATAAAAAGTAAGAGGACATGCTAATGTGGGTGCGGGAAATTTCATAAGGTGCCACTCCTAGATGAAAAGCCTCAGGCAACAGCTGCCCTGCGGAAATAATCAGTGTTTTTCCAGGGATGAATCCCTGATGGTTATACAATCCCAAGTGGTCTGCCCTAAACACAGGTACATAGGAGCAACACTAAATGGACTTGGTAGGTTTTACACACACTCACTCTCATACACACAAATTAAAGAGGTCATGAATTTGAGAGGTAGGGACATAGGAGGAGCTGGAACAGGGAGTGATAGAAATGATATATAGTACTCACATATGAAATTCTCCAAAACTAAACAACAATTTAAGAGGAACTGTCTTCTCTACATTCTTGGCTCTGAGTACATGAGTACGCTGAAGAGAAATGTGTACAAATACAATGCAAGTCTAAACATCCTGGGAAGAATGGGGGCCAAGTTAAAGTCCTGGGAAGGACAATGAATAGGCTAATTAATCAGGACACAAGGAAGGAGATTGTTGGGGCCACATGAATGTAGGATTGTGTCCTTAGATACATGGATCCAAGACTGAGACAGTCAAGGAGAGACGTACAGCTGCTGAGGTAGGCAAGCATCTGCACAACTCAGAACGCTCTTGGGTTCCACTCATGTGATGTAACATCACTGGCATGAGGAAGGATACCAAAGGATACCTGGAGGACCTTCAAGATATAAGAACTTTCCCGCTGCAAGGTCTCTTCATCAGAAGACTATAAAATTGGATTAAACAACAACATGATCTATGAGAGATGGTACAGCTCAGTGGTAGGGCTCTTTCCTCATATGCAGGAAGCATGGCAAAGAAAACAAAAACAAAAACAAAAAAACAAAAACAAAAACAAAAAAACCCTCAAAATGAACAAACAAGAGTAGTAGCCAGAAGGTCTCTACCTTTGGATTTTCTAATCGAGTCCATAGCACCAAGCTACTAGCAGATGGACATCATTCAACAATAGCTTCCTGTCACATATTCCTGTGCACTGGTGCCTACCAGTTTAGACTTCACTTCCCCTAACCTAATTCCCAAGGCTGTCTAAGACCAGAAAACACCAACTTGCTATGCCTAGGCCCTGTTCTAAGCACTTTATGAATATGAAATCTTGCACTCTAATAGTAATTCTGAGGTAATAAGTACAATTGACCATGCATTCATGAGTTCTGTACCATGGATTCAACAAACTGTACATCAAAAATGACTAAAATTTATTACATAAATGTATAAAACTGTCAAATAATAAATAAAATAAAATGACAAAAACATGCATCTGAATATATACAGATTTTCCCTTGCCACTATAACAACTATCTCCTACATGCTATTTCCACTCTATTAGGCATTATAAGTAACATATAGATGACTTGAAGTATAGAGGAGGAGGATGCTCAGAAGACATTTTATATAAGGGACTTGAGCAGCTGTAGGTTTTGCAATTTGTTGAGGGGTACCAGAACCAGTTGTTCCTTGCAGGCACCAAAAGATGACTGTACTATTATTGGCCTCATTTCACAGGAGCCATGGATAAAATGAGGCTAAGCAACTTGTCCAGCTCCTTCCCATCATCTTCTTTGCCTCAACACATGTCCTTCCTCTTCTGCTGTTCTCAGTACTAACCATTCTTTAAGAAGCAGGAGCCGGCCAGTCGGTGGTGGCACACATCTTTGATCCCAGCAGAGCCAGGTGGATCTCTGTGAGTTCAAGGCCAGCCTGGTCTACAGAGTGAGTTCCAGGAAAGGAGCCAAAGCTACACAGAGAAACCCTGTCTCAAAAAACAAACAAACAAACAAACAAACAAACAAACAAACAAACAAACAAAAAGAAGCAGGAGCCTCACATCTTCCAGGAGATCCTACTTTCTGACTTCTCAGACTTTTCAGCCATTCTCACCTGGCTAATCTCCTTCTGTAATAACCATCTGCTCATATATACAACCCCCCAAAAAAATATCTTTCACATAAACATTATCTCTCATGTCTGTTAAGTCCAAAGTGGGCCCCCAAATATGGCAGTGCTGGTGACAATGTCCTAAATAGAAGGATTCTAACTAGGTAAGCAGAAGGATTGTTATTGGGAAGGGCATCTAGTTGCTAATTAATCTGAACGGCCTGTATCAGCACCTAGACCCCCCCCCCACCTTCTATCATATAAAATCTGCTTGCTTTCCCATTATTTTGACTCTCTCTGCCCATCTGAGAGATAGCCTTGGCAGTTTGACCCCCAATAAACCTTTCTTTTCTACTCCTGGAGTGGTCTAGTTCTACTTAAACTAACACATCTCCAGGACATGAAGTATATATACATGGTGAGTGCAGCAGCCAAGAGTGCTAGTGTACAAGAGACATTTAATAAATGCTCGTTTGTCTACCTTTCCATCAAAGACAGTGTGGTTAAGTAGCCTGTAGATTTTCTGAGCCAGCTCTTCCTTATTGTGTTTGAAATTCCTTCCAGAATACTGTTTTAATTTTTCAATATTTTTCAAGGAACATCTAAGTATTTTGCACAGATTTCCTGCAAAGGTGAATTTAGGTGAATTTTGCATGGCTAAAGAAATAGGAGGCGGTGGCATGCATGCACAAAGAGCTAAGAACTTGCTGCTCTTTCCTTCCGTCTCATTGTATAAGAACATTTGTTTCCCAGGCTTCTAGCCAGTGTTTCTCTTTACTGTTGGCACACGTTCTCAAAGGTATGAGGCCAGGTTTCAGCCACACCTACAGCTTCAGCCTCAAGCTCTCCTTTGGTGCTTCTGATTTCACAGTTATTCAATGCAAATTTCCAACAGATTTATGAGTCTATCTTTAGCATAACAGGCTCCATAATCAAAATTTTGTCACAATTGGCGGAAAACCTCAGAGGTATTTGAAATCAACTTTCCCTCACCCTGTGTTCAACTGGGATGTGGACTGCTATCTTCTGACTATGGGCTCTAACAGCTAGCATCTCCTTTGCAACTCGGGCTCACCTCTCTAATCGAGTTCCTGTCCTCCCCTTTATACAACGGCACTCTCCTCCTGTGCTCTTTACTAACAAGCTCTTTTCATTCTAATCCAACTACTCACTCACCTCCAGACTGATATTGTTTCCTTCTGGCTTTTCCTTGACCAGCTGGCCTGGTAGTCAAGGCCTGAGTCAATGTGGTTCTAACCACTGTTTCCAGCTACCATTTCTACTCTGCTCAAAGTGGACAACTCAAGTTATCACTGTTTGTTCCCATCTCTATCTTGCAAATGAGGACACTGAAGCTCAGAGGTCAGAGACAACAGATCTTCTGACCCAAATCCTCAGTCTTTTCATTAAACCATGATTGCTGCCCTATATTTCAAGGTATACTTCAAAAGCACAAAGAATAGCGCTAAACACAGAAGGACCAATGCTCAGGCACTACTGATTTAAAGAAAAGTGGGTTTTTAAAATTTGTTTTTCAAGTGGTTTTTAAATTAATTAATTTATTTTACATCCTGACTGAAGTTTCCCCTCCCTCTTCTTCTCCCTCCTCCGATCCCCGCCCCCGCCCCCACCCCACCCCCACCCCAATCCACTCCTCCTCGGTTTCTGTTCAGGAAGGGGCAGGCTCCCATGGGTATCAATAAATCATGGCATATCAAGTTGCAGTAAGACTAAGAATCTCCCCTTGTATTTAGGCCGGGCAAGGCAACCCAGTATGAGGAATAGGTTCCCAAGAGATAGCCAAACTGTTATGGACAGCTCCTGCTCCCATTGTTAGGAGTCCCACTGCTGTAGAATATTCCTTTACACTGTGTGAATATATGTCACTGTGATTGGTTTGATAAAGAAGCTGACAGTCCAATAGCTGGACAGAAAGAGATTGGGCAGGAGAGCCAGACTAGGAGAATACTGGGAGGAAGAAGGGTGGATTTAGAGGAAACACCAGCAGAGACAGAGAGAAGCAAGATGGGCATGCCTTACTGAGAAAATGTACCAAGCCATGTGGCAGAGCATAGATAAGAAATAAGGGTTAATTTAAATGTAAGAGTTAAACTGCCGGGCGGTGGTGGCGCACGCCTTTAATCCCAGCACTCGGGAGGCAGAGCCAGGCGGATCTCTGTGAGTTCGAGGCCAGCCTGGGCTACCAAGTGAGTTCCAGGAAAGGCGCAAAGCTACACAGAGAAACCCTGTCTCGAAAAACCAAAAAAAAAATAAAAAAAAAATAAATAAATAAATGTAAGAGTTAGCTAGTAACAAGCCTGAGCTATTGACCAAGCATTTACAATTAATACCGAGTCTCCATGTTGGTTATTTGGGAAATGGCTGCCAGGACAGGAAAACTGCACCTACACTACCAACTGTAACTTACATGCAGAGGGCCTAGGTCAGTCACATGAAGGTTCCCTGGTTGTTGGTTCAGACTCTATGAGCCCCTAATGAGCCAGGTTAGTTGTTTCTGTGGGTTCCCTTGTGATGTCCTTGACTTGTCTGGTTTGTACAATCCTTCCTCCCTCTGGAAGTGGTTTTTTTTAGGAGATAAGCTCTTGTCACATAGGCAAGGCTGGCCCCAAACTCGTGGCAATCATTCCAATTGCTGGGATTTACTAGATGTGCCACTATACCTGGAGGAGGCTTTTCAAAAATCATGGCTAGAGGCACGCCTTTAACTCCAGCACTCGGGAGGCAGGGCTAGGTGGATCTCTATGAGTTTGAGGCCAGCCTGGTCTACAGAGCGAGATCCAGGACAGGCTCCAAAACTACACAGAGAAACCCTGTCTCAAAGAAACCAAAAAAAATTAATAATAATAACAACAATGGCTAGAGCAAACCACAACCAGAGAAATAAGCCCACAGAGCTAGAAAAAGAAATGGGAACGCAGTGAGTTTCTGACTTCACAAGCTCCCATTTCTTCAACACTAGGTATGTATCAGCAAAGGCAGCAGATGACAACCAAGACCACCTGCCAGATGCAGCAGAGAATAGGATCTGAGCATCTACTCAGAGAAAACTAGCTTTAGGGCTTAGCAAACCAAACTTTCTCTCCAAGCTTGTGCACCCCACATCAAAAGAATTAACAAGCAGCAGCAGCCTTTACAAGAACTATGGGAAGCACCGCAGGAGGCTCCCAGAGCAATGAAGTTCAACAAGATAGTGCTAAAAGTTCAAACAGGCGGGCCACTGCAGAAGAAGGGTAGTGACAAGGGTACCAAGAGGCAGCTTCTCCTTTCCTCTGTCAGCAAAGCCACCTAGATATGATCGAGACAAGCATCCCTATAGGCAAAGCAGCTTAAACATATATATAGAATCCAGAGATGATCCCTTGCTGATAGGGGTCCTAGAGCACATGGCGAACTGTCCCAATCATCTCAGCCACAAAAAGCACAGGGACACAAAGCCTTTTTCTCAGATCGAAGCTGACCTCCCCTACCCCACACCTGACATACCAATTCTTTTCCCCTTCCCCTCCCTGAAGAGTTTTCTCTCCCAAAATATAAACTTAATAAGTTATCACCAGGCTGAAGTAGTCTGTTCCATCCCCAAGCACGACAAAAACAAAACCCACAAAAAAAATGCTAACACAAAAATATGTTTCTTCATATATACTTTCTAAGATAATCCAGATGTAGCTGGGCAGTGGTGGCACACACCTTTAATCCCAATACCCAGGAGGCAGAAGCAGGCAGATCTCTGTGAGTTCCATCCAGGCCAGCCTGGTCTACAAAGCAAGTTCCAGGACAGCAAGGGCTACACAAAGAAACCCTGTCTCAAAAAACAAAAAACAAAACAAGATAATTCAGATGTAAGTGTGCATTACTCCCAAATGGAAGTAAAACAAGAGATAAAACTGAAAATCCTATTTTAAAGGGCAAAGTGAGATTTTTAGAATCTAAATGAGAAAATGTACTGACTTCTAGCTTAAGTGGTAACATGCCTTTGACCCATGCAATCGCTTGTTTTTGATAGCTTCCTGTGACTTAATAAAAGAACTCCAAGCAATCTACCACACCCTAACTTTTTTTTTTTTCTTGTGTCAGGGACGGATGCTTTGAAAATTCACAGGATAGCATGGATGTGGCTCAGTGGTAGAGTGCTTGGCAGCATGTTCAAGGCCAAGGGTTCTAACCCCAATCCTGCCAAACAAAACAAAACCCAAGAATATACACAATATTAAGGGGAAATGTGCTCATGGAAAGAACTGGAAAAACCTGGAAGACATTTTTAACTACCCTCCTAGATCAGAACATGTAATTGCCTTGTTGATTTTTTGAGGTAAGAGTATCATGTAGCCCAGACAGGCCTTGACCTTGATTTGTAGAGGGCGGCCTTTAAACTCCTAATTGTCCTGCCTCTGCCTGCTGATTGCTGGGATTAATGTGCCATCACATTCAACTGTGTTGGCTTGCTTAAGTACAAATGGATGGCCATCAGGCTGTGTCTAGCCTAAGAAGTGCCTTGGCCCTTTAATCCCAGCACTCAGGAGGCAGAGAGCCAGGTGGGTCTCTGTGAGTTTGAGGCCAGCCTGATCTACAGATGAAGATCCAGGACAGGCACCAAAGCTACACAGAGAAACCCTGTCTCGAAAAAACAAAAACAGAAACAAAAACAAACAAAGTGCCTTGGCTACATATACATCTTCGACCTGAGTGTAAGGATAAAGTAAACTTCAGAGCCAGAGGGGCTGTGAGGCTGAAGGAAGCACTCTGCCAGGTAACAGCTAAGATTTAAGTAGAGCACACAGGCATTGTCCTTTGGCTAGATAGCTGGGGGTGGGGGGGCAGGATGATGACACATGGAACCAGCAGGTGACCTCATCACTCTAAATGTGCATGCCCAATTAGGGTCAGAAACTTTTGTCCAACCAGACTCTGAAAGGACCAAGTAGATGCCATAACAGGCTGCTCAGTCTTCTCTCAGAGATCAGGCCTCAATTTCAGTTTCCTGAGACTTGAGCAAGCAGTTTCTGGGAGGGCTGTGAACAAAAGACATAGTCCTTGCAGTAGCTCCCTTTCTGCATGTACTCTGACTGTTCAAGGTTCAGCCAGTTGTTTACTGTCTGGGACCCCTCACCAACTTAGAGCTACGTGCATGTGTCAATGTGAATGTGTGAGGCCAGCCAGCCTCCATGGTAGCTCAAGGACAGAGCCTGGGCCACTGAGTCAGCCCCCACAGTTAGTATGTGCAAGGTCAGCCAGCCCCCATGGCAGCTCAAGGACAGAGCCTGGGACTTGTCCTGGACAGCCCCCAAAATAATTGTAAACCCCAACCAGTAAATTCAAAGGTTACATACCCTCACCCAATTAAAAGAGACCTTCAAAAATAAAAATAAACCAATCCGAGTTGCACCCGTGCCAATCCCCCAACCCCCTCAACCACCCTGAAGGGCTTGTGGTTTTTGCCTTTAAATAGCTAGCCTCACAAAGAAAGAGCAACTCCTCCCTGCCTCACTCTATTGGGTGTAGGAATGAGTTCCCTGCCTAGGCTTATATCTATACAATAAACCTTGCTGTTGCATTCTGGAATCCTTGGTCTTCAGTGGTCTCTTTGGGGTCACAATCTGGGCATAACAACTCCATCCCCTTCAAGTCTCCAGTATCCCCTGGACTGATGAACACACACAAAAAAATATGCCATCATATTCCATGCAAGTGAGTATGTGAGCAATACACATATCCAGTCTTGCAATTTTCAACTTTTATTGCAATGGGTTTCTTCTGGGAAGGCCCCTATTTTTTTTTTTTTTGTCTACTATTAGCTGAAAGGATAATAGTTGATTGTACCCTGAAAATTGGTACCATCAAGCAGCTGACAGAAGCTCAAGTAGGGCTCTCCTGGCTGGGTGTTGGAGGCACAGCACCTGGGAGACAGAGGCAGGGGGATCTCCAAGTTTGAGGCCAGAGTAGTTTACAGAGGGAGTCCTGTCTCAAAAGAAAAAAAGGCTCTCATAAGCACAGGGCAGCACATACAAGACTGTGTGGGCAGGCTGCATACTGCTACCTTCTGAGTCCCCAAACCCGCCCCTCAAGGTCCGCCAAACATAGCTCCGCCAAACACAGCTCCTCCCCAAACCCGCCCCTTCAAAGCCCTCCAAACACAGCTCCTCCCCAAACCTGCCCCTTCAAAGCCCGCCAAACACAGCTCCTCCCCAAACCCGCCCCTTCAAAGCCCGCCAAACACAGCTCCTCCCCAAACCCGCCCCTTCAAAGCCCGCCAAACACAGCTCCTCCCCAAACCCGCCCCTTCAAAGCCCGCCAAACACAGCTCCTCCCCAAACCCGCCCCTTCAAAGCCCGCCAAATATAGCTCCTCCCCAAACCAGTCCTTTCAAAACCCGCCAAATACAGCTCCTCCCCCAAAGAGGTTCAAGACCATGCCCACAGGGGGATGTATATAAACGGTATCCCAGAAAAACTCATGCTTCTTCCGGTCTCCTAAGGGCCCCGGGAAATCACCCAGGACGCTTCACCCATTAAACCTGGGCTTTTCATGATTCTTTCTTGATTCAGTTTCCTGCATCGGTGGAGAGGCCTTCAGAGTGAAAAAACTTATCAGACACATGCATTCTAAAGAGTGGTATGGTGTACCCCATATCCCCAGTAGCACCTTCACCCAATTTGCAAGTCAAACCTCGCCTTTCACCTTCTTCCAGAACCCACAATGCCAATAACTCCAGCCAGAGATCTCACTCATTTTATTTAACAAATTTATTAAACATCTTGTTACATGCCACTCATGAGGCTAGACCCTCAAGAGAATAAATCATTAAGAGTCCTTTTACGAACAGACTACTGGGGGGACAAATTCGGCAACATGTTACACACTTGATAAAAACTCTGAAACTGGGAACCTAGGAGGGAGGAGCCATTCTAACTTATGGCTGCATAGAGGAATTAACAATTAACCAATTATGGGGGCATGTTGAGGATGACGACCCAGGATATCCTCGGGACAGGTATTTCAGGAAAAAAGCACTCCAGAGGTACTTAAGAGTAAATGCTAACATACTGGAGTGTAAGAAAGATGGACATGGGAGCCCCCTCCCCCGTTTGCACAAAGATCATTGTACCTTGCGAGGGCGTCCCCTTTTGCCTTTGGGTTTCTCTAATGGCATGCATTCGGCAGGAGGAACAGGTTGCTCTGATGATGTGGGCTCATCAGGAGGACTAGGCTCTGGAGAGGCACTTGGCAGGCTGGGCAAATCCTGTGAGACAACCCTACGACGTTTCCTACGTGACTTAGGAGGTGCCATACATATAAACCTATTTTTTCTCTTCTTTCTTTGTTGGGCCAGCAGAGCTGCAGCCTTTCTCTCCTTAGCCTCTTCGGCTGTAACCTTTTGCTCGAGCTCTGGCTCCAGCTCTGGCTCTGGCTCCGGCTGCAGCTCCTGCGCGGGTTGGGGCTCCTGCTCGGGCTCAGGGACAGGCTCTGGCTCCTGCTCAGGCTCCGGCTGGGGCTGGGGTTCCCGCTCGGGCTGAGGCTCCCACTGGGGTTCAGGCTCGGGCTCCTGCTGGGGCTCAGGTTCCCGCTGGGACTCAGGTTCCCACTGGGGCTCGGGCTCCTGCTGGGGCTCCTGCTGGGACTCAGGTTCCCGCTGGGGCTCGGGCTCCTGCTGGGGCTCAGGTTCCCGCTGGGGCTCGGGCTCCTGCTGGGGCTCAGGTTCCCACTGGGGCTCGGGCTCCTGCTGGGGCTCAGGTTCCCACTGGGGTTCAGGCTCCTGCTGGGGCTCAGGTTCCCGCTGGGGTTCAGGCTCCTGCTGGGGCTCAGGTTCCCGCTGGGACTCAGGTTCCCACTGGGGCTCGGGCTCCCCCTGGGGCTCGTGCTGGGGCTCAGGTTCCCGCTGGGGCTCCTGCTGGGGCTCCTGCTGGGGCTCGGGCTCCTGCTGGGGCTCCTGCTGGGGCTCAGGTTCCCGCTGGGGCTCGGGCTCCTGCTGGGGCTCAGGTTCCCGCTCAAGCTCGGGTTCCCGCTCGGGTCCCCACTCGGGCTCCCGCTCAGGCTCAGGTTCGGTTTCGGTTTCCCGCTCAGGCTCAGGTTCGGGTTCGGGTTCGGGTTCCCGCTCGGGCTCCTGCTCGGGCTCGGGCTCGGGCTCCCGCTCGGGCTCGGGCTCCCGCTCGGGCTCGGGTTCCCACTCAGGCTCCTGCTCAGGCTCGGGCTGGGGCTGGGGCTGGGGCTGGGGCTGGGGCTCTGGCTCTGGTGGTGGTTTGTTGGAACTTTCACCAAGATCCCCTATTTCAGAATCATCATCAAGTAAAATGGGCTCAGAATCAATACATTCAACCACCTCTTTTTGGAGCACAGGCGGTTGGCACTCATCACTAGAATCAATTCTTATCTTCTCAGAATCCCTCAAATGGGGATTGCCATCTTCTTCATCATCGATAACAATTACTGAAGAGTCCTGAGCGCCGTTGTCCCCAATGTCGGAAGACTCATCAGAAGACGACTCATCAGAAGACTCATCTGAAATTCAAGATACATCTATAAATATACTCCTTCTACCCACTCTGTAAAAACAGACATCAGCAGGTTATTGAGCACAAATTCAACTGAAACTGGTTGAGTGCTTGGACATTCTGAATCACAGTTAAAAATCATAGCTATAGATTATTTTCCCTCTATTTTGTATTTTACTAAGAGCAATGACAGATAAAGTAGCAATGAAGTATTATGCCCACTTTAGAATCACATTGTCAGCCATTCGGTGGTGGTGCACACCTTTAATCTCAGCGCTCGGGAGTTTGAGGCCAGCCTGGTCTACAGAACAAGATCCAGGACAGGCACCAAAACTACACAGAGAAACCCTGTCTTGAAAAACAAACAATTACACTGTCTAAACAGCAACTTGCTCAGTTGTTCCTAAACATAAACCTGCTGCCTTGTGATCCATAGCAAAATAAAGGCAATGCATCGATAAAGTGGTATTTCATTTATAACAAGTTAAAAATTCTCTAGCTTAGAAAACTTATTTAGTCATTATGGCCTGGCTGGACTTTTGGTGCTCTCTACCTTATACAATAGTGTACAGAGTAGATAGTAGTTGGCACCTCCCCACTCCCAGTCTTCACCAAAGAAGAAAGAAAATGGAAAAGAAAATGAAGCCATGCCTCTTACCCTCTCCTCTTCCTTGTCATTCCTACCTATAAAGGATGGAAAGAGGAAGAGGGAGGAGCAGAGTCTAGGCAGATAGAACTCTACCCAAGCCTAAAGCAGTAGGAAGAGTTGCAACTGTGTTAGGAAACAGACCAAGGTATAGAAAGCCAGCCAGACTAACACCCAACACACGATGGAAAAAAAAGAAACGGTGGCAATGGCTACGAAGTTGTCATAGAGTGTGCCCCATGTGACAGGGCTTTAGAGCTCAGCTCCTTAAGTGAGGAGGATACTTGCCTTCACTGCTTATTTCACAGATCTTAGCTCTCTTTTCCTCACGGGCAGAGTCAGAATCAGAGTTAATCACCACAAGGCTAAGTAATACGGTGGAAAAAAACAAAAGAAAATATGAGCACAATATCCTTCCCTTCAAGTCATTTCCATACTTTCTACAACAAGCAGGATTACTTTTTAAGTTTTGGTTGATTCCTACACCAACTCTGTTCCCCTTCACTGGAACTACAACCTTTCAATTATTCCTAATTTCTCCATACCCCATTCCCCTTTCTTTTTTTTTTTTTAATTTATTTATTTATTATGTATACAGCATGTATCCCTGCAGGCCAGAAGAGGGCACCAGATCTCATTACAGATGGTTGTGAGCCACCATGTGGGTGCCGGGAATTGAACTCAGAACCTTTGGAAGAGCAGCCAGTGCTCTTAACCTCTGAGCCATCTCTCCAGCCCCCCATTCCCCTTTCTTACAACCTTCCCAAAGGAAGCATCTGTCCACTACTAAGAGGAAGCTGGACCTTGTCAGAGTACAAGTACTCAAATAGTTTGACCTTATCATTCTTCATCAACTTTGAGATGAATTTGTATAAGAGTAGAAAGAGAGCCACAGAGAAAGGTTCTCACTCTGACTCCTTGGCAACTTGACACAAACATATCATTGTCATAACCTTTCCTTTCTTGTTCATCACCAAGATCACACATTAATAAACATTACAATATGAACATTACAAAATTTAAAAGCCCCAGTCTTTGAAATTCCAAACACTTAAAAAAAATTCAATCTCTTTAAAATATCTAGTCTCTTTTAAAATTCAAAGTCTTTGTAAAATTCCAAAATCTCTTTAAAAGTTCAAAGTCTCTCAACTGTGGGCTTCAGTAAAATCAAAACTATATTAAGCACTTTCTTACTTCAAGAGGGAAGAACCAGGGCACAGTTACAATCTGAACAAAGCAAAACCAAACTCCCAACTGTCAATAATTCAATGTCTAATGTCTGGGATCCAGTCATGATCTTCTGAGCTCCTCCAAATTGCCACTTCTCTGGCTCTACCCACTACAGCCCACACAGATTGTCTCCTAAGACCAGGATGGCCTCCATCTCCAAAATGCTGAGGTCTCTAGCTCCAACTGGGCTGTACTTTCACCAATAGCCTCTCCTGAGCTCTTTTCGGGGAACTCAGCCCTGCCATACAGTGTCAAGCCTCAGCTGCTCTCCACGACACCTTTATGATTTCAAAACCAGTACCACCTGGGTGACTCTTAACACTACTAGGTTCTGCTGCCAGCACAAGGCCACAGCAACTTGGCCACCTTTGGAGCACCACTTCTGTGTGCTAATTCTGAGAAAACACTTCCCAGAAGATTTCACCTCAACGATGGTGATCTCTTTTTAATCACTGCTAATTTCTCAGCCCTCAATGCCCAGCAACAATTATCCCAGCAAAGCAAAGATTTCACTTTAGTGGTTCTGGTATCATATCACACCAACTTTTCAGTCCCAGCTGACCAGAACCACAGAGTCTTAACTCAAAATATGCAACAGCTCTAATAAATAGAGTCTTTAAGTGATTTCCAATCTTTCCTCTGGAACTTCATAAACCAGGCCTCCATCATCTGCATCTCTCAACACTCTTATCTTCCAAGTTCCCAAAGGACAGCTCACCAAGCTTTGAACACTCAATGGGTTTTCTAGCCCCAAAGGTCCAAAGTACTTTCACAATCCACCCCAAAATGACATGATCAAGTCTGTCATAGCAATGCCCTCTCCTGGCACCAATTTCTGTCTTATTTAGGGTTACTATTGCTGTGATGAAATACCATGACCAAAGCAACTTGGTGAGATAAGAATTTATTTGGCTTACACTTCCACATCACTGTTCATCAAGGAAAGAAGTCAGGACAGGAACTCAAAACGGGCAATAACCTGGAGGCAGGAGCTGATGCAGAGGCCACAGAGGAGTGTTGCTTACTGGCTTGCTGCCCATTGCTTTCTCAACCTGCTTTCTTATAGAACCTATGACCACCAGGTCAGGAGTGTCTTCACCTACAATGGGCTGGGCCCTCCCACATCAATCATTAAGAAAAGCCCTACAGGCTTGTCTGCTGCCCAATCTTATGGAGGCATTTTCTCAATTGAGGTTCCCTCCTCTCAAATGATTCTAGCCTGTGACATAAAACTAGCTAGCACACACACTGTAGCCCAAGATACACTGGAACTCACAGAAATTCTGCCTCAGCCTTCCGAGGGCTAGGATTATAGCCATGAACCCCCTGTATGATATACTTAAAAAAAAAAATCAGTATGTGTGTGTGTGTGTGTGTGTGTGTGTGTGTGTGTGGTGGGTAATAGTGTGTGTGGATGTGCATGTGCCAAAGAATACATGTGGAGGTCATAGGACAACTTTGCGAAGTCAATTCTCTCCTTTTACCTTTACATGGATTCTGGCAATCAAACAAGTCATCAGGCTTGTGTGGCAAGTACCTTTACCCAGTGATCCATCTCCTGGACATAAAAACACTTTTATGATGAAAGAAAAACACTCCAAATACTTGTTACTGTATTTTCCTATATCCACTATAAATACCAAAGCTAATCTTCTTCTACTGTGCATAATCTCTTTTAAGCTGCCATGTTGATGGGCCTTTGCTATCCTATTTACTACTCTAGCCTTAAAGAATCTTTCTTCTAGGGTGGGTGTAGTGGCACATGTCTTTAATTCCAGCACTCAGGAGGCTGAGGCAGGAAGATCTCTGAGTTCAGGGCCAGCCTGGTATAGAGTGAGTTCCAGGACAGTCAGGGCTACTTAGAGAGACCCTGTCTCAAAAAACAAGCCAAAACTATAAATAAATAAAAGCAACAACCGAACAGTTAAACAATGGCCCAAGATAAGAATCAGATACTTTAAAACCGATTATAAGCCGGGCAGTGGTGGCGCTCGCCTTTAATCCCAGCACTCGGGAGGCACAGCCAGGCGGATCTCTGTGAGTTCGAGGCCAGCAAGTTCTGGGATAGTCAGGGCTACACAGAGAAACCCTGTCTCAAAAAACCGGAAAAAAAAATTATGAAGTCAAACAACCACTGTGATCCTGTCAGTACCATATAGTGTTTGTTCTCAGAGAAAATACGATGTTTACTCTTAAATCTTTTTGCCCAGAACACTGGGTGCGTCCTTAAAAAAAAGAGGTCACATTTCAACAATTCTCCTTACCTGGACCTTTTCTCTGGCAATTCAGGCACATCTAAATTAAGGAAAGAAAAAGCGTTAGGAAGCATGATAAAACCTAGTAGTTCATGTATAAAATGTATAAATTAGACCTAGGAAAATGTACATTTCTCTAAAACTGGGGACATAGGTCAGTGGTAGAACACTTGCCTAGCACAAGGAAGAGATAAAAGAATTTATATCCCTCAAGAAAGACTGAGAGGAAATCAAGGAAGACCCAGGAGACAAAAAAGGGTAAACAACACATAAAGAAAACATGAAGATCTGCTCTTGACAGCAGGGAAATAAACTTCATTTCAACAACCCAGAGAGCACACTGGAGGGGGTAAACCTAGGACCAGATCAAGTCAAGTGTCCCAAATCTCATTTCAGTCATCTCTACAAAGACGCTTGATGTGCATTACTGTTGAAAGAGGGCTCTACTTACAGGCCTCACAGTCCTCACTGCTGCTTGTATCCATGTTAAGAATATCACTGGAAAAAAAAAAAAGAGAAGTTTTTAAAGTGAGGGCTACCAATGACACAGGCCATAAAATATCAAAACTCTCCAATAAATGCTGACAACCAACAAGCAGCTTCTGAAATGCAAGGTCAGAAGATGCTTTAAGAGCTTACATTGTATCCAGGTTGGTCTCAACAGCAAAGCCTTATCTCAAAACCAAAATAATAATAATAATAATGCATTAGATTAGATCCTGGGCTGGCTTTAAACCCCATGTAATGGAACAAGACCTTGAAGTTTTTATCCTGTCTCCCCCTCTTGAGGACTGGGATTATAGTAGTATGCCTGCCATGCTCAACTTCATGCAATGATGGTGACTGAAGCCACTTTCATGCATGCTAAGCAAATTCTCTTCCAACTGAGCTAGATCCCAGCCCCCATATGCACTTCTTTTAAAAGATTTTGATTTAATTGTATCTGTCTTGTCTGCCTATGCATGTGACTACCAGTAACTGTTGTGACCAGAGATATCAGAACCTTCTAGAGCTTCTACAACCTTCTAATTACAGGTAGTTGTTAACACTGAACATGAGTTTTGGTAACCAAATTTGGGGTCTCTGGAAAAGCAACAGGCACTTTTAACTGCTACGCCATTCCCTTCAAGTCCCTATATACACATCTTTAAAAGATTAAACACGGCCAGGTGGTGGTGTCGCACGGCTTCAATCACAGCACTCGGGAGGCAGAGGCAGGTGGATCTCTGTGATTTCGAGGCCAGCCTGGTCTACAGAGGACAGGCACCAAAACTACACAGATAAACCCTGCCTCGAAAAACTAAAGATTAAACATACACATACAACTGTCATCAAATGTATGTAGAGATTTCAGAAATATGGAGATGTTTCAGAATTGAACAGTGAGATATTTTAACTCACTCAGACCTCTCTAACTATGCTAGTAACAGTCTAGACTCACCTAGACTTCCACAAAACATGCTCTTGAGCAGAAGTTATAAAAGAACTGTTTCTTTCATAGGGCTACTGTAAAAAAGTAAACCAGAAAATAGCTGTCCTCTCTCTTCTCTACCCCTATGGTACCATCAAGTCTGTCCATCACATTTTCTTAATCACAATTCACTGTAATTCCTTATATACATGTTTCAATTTGCTACCATAAAAGGGAAGCAACACTAGGACTTGAAGTATTACGTGTTTAATTACAAAGTCAAAATAACCGATGCATGAATGAATATCAAGAAGTGATTCTAAAATCAGGTGGCTCTTGTAGATAGTCTCAACACTTGGGAGGCTAAAGGAGGATTATCACAAGTTCCAGGCCAGCCTTACATATACTGAGAATTCCAGGCCATTTTTAGCTATGGAATGAGACTAAAAAAATTTAGAAATGATTTTTTTAAAAAAGTGATTAAGGCCAGATGGCAGCGCACGCCTTTAATCCCAGCACTCAGGAGGCAGAGCCAGGCAGACCTCTGTAGGTTTGAGACCAGCCTGGTCTACAGGACAGGTACCAAAACTACACAGAGAAACCCTGTCTCGAAAAACCAAAAAAAAAAAAAAAAAAAAAGAAAAAAGAAAAAATGATTTAAAAATTTTTAAAGTCTAAAAAAATTTAAAAAGTGATTCCCCTTTTACTCACGATCTTGTAATCTTCATCACAAACCTCAAGGTTTGAAAGATTACTTTCAAGGTTTTTAAATTTTTATTTATGTTTAACCAGCAGGGCTGTATAGGGGTACATGCCAACCACCCGTGATCCCTGCCAGCCACCTCTTGCTCTTGCACAGGTCCCCTCTAGCTGGGCGCCCTACCCCCACCTGCTGCTCCAACTCTTCCCTGGCCATTCCCACCCCGCCCTGACCCCGCCCACAGCTCCCGCCCTCCGCCCCTAGCAGTCGAGCCCACTCTTGCTCAGGTTCCCGCTAGCCGGCAACCTGCACTCACCGCTGCTCCAACTCCTCCCTGGCATCGCCCACCATTCCCACCCCGCCCAGACCCCACCCACAGCTCCCACTCAACTGCCCCGCCCTCTACCTTGCCTACCGCTCCCACTCCCGGAAGCCGCCCCGCCCTCTACCTTGCCTACCCTCCCACTTCCGGAAGCCGCCCCGCCCCCTACCTTGCCTACCCTCCCACTTCCGGAAGCCGCCCCGCCCTCCGCTCCCACTCCTAGAACCACCCCCCAAAAGGAACGCCCAACTCTGCTTCCTCAGCTTCTCATTGGCTGCGCAGGGAGGGGCCTCAGGCTTCTCTAACTTACCAAAGAGATCTTGCTCCTGTCCCCGCCCACCGGCCTCGTGGAAAGTTCTAGAAAAAAAAAAATTCTGGCACTTTGCCCTTCTCGCTCCTAGAAGCTTCCATCGATGAGATTTCGACCCTGAGCCCCCTCCCCTTCGGCTAGGCCACTAGTTCAATGTCCAGGTCCTCAGAACTCTTCCCCTCAGCCCGACACCCGTTTCGTTTCGCGTCCCTGACTCGGCCTCAGCTTATCGGCTAGTCCCCCCAGAACCGCAACCCGTACCCACTTAGGACATCTCCAAGTGGCTGTGCCGCCATGCCACTATGGTGCTGGCACCAGTCTACCATAGGACATTAAGACTAAACCCGGGCCAAGCCACCGTTGTCCCACCGGTCCCAGACCGACCAACCTCCCTCCTCCTACCCCACCCGTACACTATGCCGTTGGGAAGCAAAATGCCCTCCATCTTTCCACTCCGAAAACTTTTCCTCAAACGCCCCAAGAGGTTTCGGTCGGGTCTCCCCGCCACACCCACACCCCCGTATCAAAATTGGATTTTAACGGAGCTTTCCTCCGTCCTTCTGTTTGGCAGTGCCAGGGGCCACCTCAGCTACATTCCCACCACACACCCACCCAGAACTTTCTCTGAGGGAAAAACAGTCTACCGGAATCTCAGTCCCAAAATTCCCTTATTCACACACAGTGGTGTTGTAAATTAAATGTACTACACTAAAATGAGACCACTGCCCGCCTTAGCCCACCGTTTGCGTACCTGCTCTTGCGGTGTCTGGCACAGGTCACAGCCACCACCCGCTCCTCTGCTCCCGAGCGTACAAAATGGACGTGGGCTCCTCCGCTCCCGAGCGTACAAAATGGACGTTGGCACGGGCACAGCCCCAAGGGAAGATGGGAACTGACGTATCCCCGCCTTTCCTGTACCCACCTATCACGCGTGACCATATAGCAGATTTGAATTTTGTAACTGACTCCGTGACATCAGCTTCCGTGACACCAGCTTCCGGAATCCGGGAATCCAGGTATCGCTCCCGAGATACCGCTTTTCACGGAACTGCGCCAGGTTCAACCTGCACGGTTCAACCCACAGCCAATTCTCAAACAACCACCACCCCCATTTTGTTTTTGAGATCTGGTCTATGTAGCCCAGGCTGGGTTGCCTTTGCCTTTGGAGTGCTGGGATTACAAACACGTAGCCACCATGCCTGTTTTGGGTGGTTTTTTTTTGTTGTTGTTTTGTTTTTTGCTCCTCTCCCCCCGCCCCCCACAGGGTTTCTATGTAACAGTCCTGGCTTTTCTGGAACTCTTTGTGAACTAGGCTGGCCTCGAACTCACAGAGATCTGCCTGCATCTGCCTCCTGAGTGCTGGGATTAAAGGCGTCTACCACCGCCGCCACCCGGCTGCCAGAATCTTTTAAAAGTTCATCTACCTGGTCTTCCAACTACTCCGAGCGCTGGCAGAGAGGACCATCTAGTCTCCTCAGTAATACCAAGGGGGAGCAACCCAAAAACTTCTAGCAACACTGAACTGTGGTGCTGGCATCCAGAACTGTCAGACCCTGGAGGAAAAAAAAATGCAGTACAGTTACTTTAACCTTTCTTGTACCCACTCCAAACGCACCAAGAAAAACAGGAAATGCTTTTTATACCTCACCATTCTCTGGAAGACACCTATATTGGACACACAAAAGAAACATCCCATGCATTTGCTTGTCTAGGCATTGTACCTGGTGTTTTGTTGTATACTAGTGCACACCTTTAATTCCAGCCCATGGGAGGCAGAGGCAGGCAAATGTCTGCTGAGTTCCAGGCAAGCCTGATCTCCATAGTGAGTCCAGAACGGCCACAAAGTACATGAGGGGCTGGATAGATGGTTGGTTCCGTGGTTAAGAGCACTATTCTTGCAGAAGATCTGGATTTAATTCTTAGCCCCCATACAATGGCTCACAACCATCCATAACTCCAATTCCAGAGAATCTGAGGCCCTCTTCTGACCTCCTCAGGCACCAGGCACACACGTGGTGCACAGACATACATGAAAGCAAAACCTCATACATGTAAAGAAATCTAATAAAAAATTAAAATAAAAAAAATGTATATAACCCAGGAACAAAGGCACTGGTACGTCACCCTAGTCACAACTACTCAGGAAGCTTAGGCCAAAGGATCCTTTGAGCCTGGGAACCCAGGAGCCCAAGCCCACCTGGACAACGAAAGGGAACTCTTGTCTCTAAACAATTAAAAATTCAATGTTAGGGCCTGGGAAGATGGTTCAGCAAGTAAAATGCTTGCTGGACAAGCATGAACATAGAGCACAGACACCTCTTTAATCTCAGTGCATGGAGATGGGGCCAGGTAGGTAAGAGAGAGATGTAAGATGGAAATACCTAGAAATAGGATAGAGAATCACAGAGAGAATACAACTGACATACATACACTATACACCAAGTTTTAAAAAATAAAAATGTAGGGCTGGAGAGAGGCTCAGCTGTAAAGAGCACTGCTGTTCCTCCAGAGGACCCGGGCTCGATTCCCAGCACCCACATGGCTGCTCACAATCATCTGTAACTCCAAATCCAAGGGATCCACTTTGGGCTTCTGTCAGCACCACAAACATGCAGGTTATGGACATGCATGCAAACACCCATACACATAAAAAGAAACATTAAAATGCAATGTTAATATTCTTAAGAGGTTGAACAACTAGAAAGTGGCAGAGCTAGAACTCAATTGTAACAGCACTAGTTCCAAAATGCACTATAAATAAACAAATGAACAACTAGATAAGCTTCTTGAACTAATAAGAGTAATAGTAACTTTCTCTCTCCTCCATAAAAATGGAGATTCCTTGATTATATGGATTAGAAGTATAGGTTAAGAGCCTAAATGGTTAAGTATAAGGAACATAATTCAAGCATTATAGTACACACCTATACTCCCAGGTTCAAGGCCAGTCTGAGCAATATTGTGAAACTGCCTTAACTGCCTTCACAACAAAAAACTTCAAATAAAAGTTAGGATTTAAATTAAATCTTTAAACAGTTCAGCCAGGTACGGCGGCACATACCTGTAAATCCAGGTCAGGAAGGAAAAATTTGAAGCCAACCAGGGTTATGCAGTGAGATCCTGTCAAAAACAAAAAAACCAGCAGGACAAGGTGGCACATGCTTATAAATTCTCTTTAACACCAGCACATGGGAAGCAGAAGCAGAAGAACCTGAAGTTGGGCCAGCCTTGGCTACATGGAATCCCGTCTAAAACTGCAAAAGAAGTTCAAATTCAGGCATTTCAGCAATTACCCAAATTTCTTTCATGTATTCAGGGAACTCTTAGAGTGAAGGCAGAAGCTGCCAGAGGTGAGATAAATGAAGCGCTCTTAGCAACATGAGGGTGAAGAACAAACTTTTATGACTAGCTGACTTCATCCCGCACTAGAGTCATGAGGCAACCTTTCTTCCCATACCATCCTTTTTGAGACAGAGTTTCAGTACATAGCCTGGTATGTCCTTGAACCTCTAGTAATTCTCCTGTCTCAGCCTACCAGTGCTGGGATTTATAGCTAGGAGTCAGAAGACACAGAACCCAATACCATTAATCATTGTGACCCAAAGTACCCAGATTCCAACAAACACAAATCTCATTAAGGCTTTGGGGGTACAATAAAATTGGTAAGTAAATTATATGAAATTTTACTTAATATTAAATATTTTTAAAAGTATTTTATTATATATATATATGGGTTTTGCCTGGTTGTATGCCTATACACCATGTTAATGTACATATTTTTAATTTGTGTTTTGCTTGTATGTATAAACTGTGCACCACGTGCACACCTGGTGCCCAGGGAGGCCAAAAGAGGGTATTGGATCCCCTGGAACAGAGTTACAAATTGCCAAGTAGGTGCTGGGAGTCAAACCTGGGGCCTCTGGAAGCGCACCCAGAATTCTCAACTGCTGAGCCATCTCTCCAACCTCAAATGTTTCCCTTTTATGTCTCTGGAAAAACTAGAAGCCAATCTTGTGGCTGAGTTCAACCACTGTCCACAGTGGAGGGAAGAGTTCTGTCTGTAAACAGCATATAAAGAATGAGAGTATACAGGCCGTTCTGTAGCTCAGTCTGTATACACGTGCTTGACACACATAAGGCCCTCTGCTCAATCCCCAGAATGGAAAGTAAACAAAAATGACCCTTAACAGCAAAGATGGTTATTTGGGGTTCTGATGTCCCCTTAATGGATTATTTAGTATCTCCAATCCTCCCATCAGACTTGGCTAAGAAAACAAAGTTAATTCCTAACAACATCACACCTAAAATAGGGAAACACTTCCTGGTTATGCTGTTTTCAGTTACTCAAGCGTAGGTTTTGTCAGTAATACTCAACATAACGAGACAAAATACATCAAGTCATATTAAGGGGAAATCATCCATTTATTTAAAGATCGCAAGACAACATCTGTATTTCTGGAGAACAATTTAAATGCTTTACTTTTTCAATAAAGCAGAATATAATAGAAAAAAAAACAAATTAGTTTCCAGTAATATCTATAACTATCAGAATTAAGTCTTCCACAGACATGTTACCTGGAAATAAAAGCCTGTTACAATAAGCAAAGCTTCAACCAGAGCGGCTACTTTTCGTGCCAGGAAAAAGTTCCTCCCTATAGGAGGAATGATGTGCTATGTAATATGGCCACAGATCACAGCCTCAGTGGCACTGGAAGTCTATTACCCAATCCCACATTTAGTAGTTCCGTGAATTTGGAAAGTCAGTTTACCTGTAACCATGCTGGCAACCTTTAACTGATTATTTATTCAGTTAAAAAATAAATTAATAAATCCCTTAACTGGTGTTCCTGGATTTACATTACTAAAGGTACACAGTTCATTACAATGTAATTCTGCTTCAGAATTACACAGGAGACTCCTTGCTTAGGTTTTAACTAGCAGTAAGAATCACAAATTCAAGTTCTCAATTATCAATAACTTGTCAGCTAAGGTACATTCAGGCAACAGCTGCAGCTACAGAATAGGTGCACTGCCTAGGTGCTTTGGAAAGACATAATCTAAAGCACTAACATGAAACTGACCTGTGACTGGAGAGTAGAAATGCAGTAGAGTAGTAGAAACATATTCATATGGTGGCTTCTTTGTTAAAGCCTCAAGCCCTCTACCTTTTATTGAAATGCAAGAATTCAAGCTCCAGGAGGGCAAATGTCTAACTTGTACTCTAAACCAAGTAGTGATGCAAATTCACTACTACCAAGGTTGAATCCATAAATGTAGCGACTAAGTCCAAAAGATATATATTAACACAGTCTGAAAAATAACTGCCTGTAGAGAGATGGTCCTGCCGAGCTTTTACCTCGAAATCTGTCAGTGAACAATATTTAATGTACTGGAGATATCTGCAACTTACTAATCAAATATTTGAATACTTATACTTACCTGGGATTTCATTTCTGCTGAAAGAAATAGGAAGAACAGGACTCACTTTAAAGAAAAAAACAAACTTTAGAAAGGACGGTAAAAATCTTATCACACACTATCACTTTTGGAAGCAGCATAGAAGGGGCAGTCGGGGGCTTAAACACTGGTGAAATGGGTAAAAATTAGGCAAAAAAAAAAAATCTACATTATTATCAGTAACAGTACCACAACTGTGCCCTTTGTGATTAATATTCACTCCTAAGAATTTTCATTTGGCACCAGATGGCGTGTTTAAGAGAAACACTCTAGGATGTTTGAAACAAGACTTGGTATCGTTAGCAGTCACAGGCGAATTTAAAGGGAGGTGGGAGAAAAGAAATGAGAAAAGAGGCTGAAAAATCTGAGTCGCCATCTAAATCAACAAAGCATTGCCAGCATCAAGCATTAGGTCAGACACTAAAACGACTGATATAGACTCCAGTGGTTTATAAAACCTATAAAAAGACTACACCAGCAAGGTCCCTGTCACCCTGTCAGAGTTCAGACACTAAAACAGGAAGCAACATTTTAGTTTAAAACCTTATCTCAGAACAACCAACATCACTTCGCATGAGTAAAAATACCTGAAAGCAAACATTTTTAAAAGCTCCAATACCCAAAATATAAAGAAAAAAAGAAGGATCAGAAGACTCAATCAATCCATGGAATCACAAAATGGCTGGTCAATCTCTATCTCCCTCCACATTAAGCATCCCATGGAAGACCAAGGGAGACCAGACCTTCCAGACCTCTGCACCACCTGCTTGCTGCAACACACTACAGAGATTCCTTTTGGAATAGCAGTTTCTTATCTCGTCTCTCCCGATCATGCAGGAAGCAAGTCTGGCTGTGCTATTCTATTATCGTTATATATCACCCATCTGCAACACGGTACTGTACAGATAAGCACAAAGCATGTTATCTAGTTCCCTTTCCCCCAGAAGGTTGAGGCTCAGGTAGAGGGGTAATTGTATGCAGTCTTTATTCAGGCTGACTCAGTGACTTCAACAGGCTTAATCATGTGGTCAGGTTTGTTGCCAGCTGCATAATGCTCCCACATCTGCAGATAGAGCCGCTCTAATTCCATTGTATATTGTTTGGTGTTGAACAGAGGGCTAGATATTCTCTGTTTCCAGACTTTGCCACGGATTTTCTTCAGGCTAGGTAATAAAAACAAAGAGAACCAATTTTACAAATCAGAACAAAAACTCAGAACTAGACCCTATAAATACCTAGTCATTTTATGGTATAATATAAAAAATAATTATTTTTTTCTGATTGGCCTGTCAACTTAACATAAACATCTAAGAAGAGGGAACTCAAGTGAGAAACTGCATCCATCAGACTGGTCTGTGGGCATGTCTGTAAGACATTTTCTTAATGATTAATGGGGGAGGACCCAGGCCAATGTAGCCTAGCAAGCAGGCTGAGCAAGCCACGGGGAACAAGCCAACAAGCAGTGTTCCTCCATTTCTGTGCTTCAACTCTTGCTTCCAGGTTCTTGCCTTGGCATCCCTTCATGATGAACTGTGACATGGATATGTAAGCCAAATAAACCCTTTCTTCTCCAAGTTCACTTTGGTCATGGAGTTTAACACAGCATCAGAAGTATATTGAAAGTTGGCTTCCATTGGTTACGTTCAACCCAACTGTATTCATATTAATATTAATGCTTCCTTTCAAACAAAACAAAACAAAAAAGACCCTATGAACTCTATTTGTGTATGTGGGTATCTATGCATGTGTTTGTGTGTGCATGTAATGGCCAGAAGACAACGACTGGCCTTGAACTCACAGAGATTGCCTGCCTCTATCGCCCAAATGCTGGGATTAAAGGTGTGTCCCTCCATCACCCAGAAAAAAAATGAATGCATTAAACATAAACAGCATGAAACAAAGAGACAAATTAGAAACACTATCTCATTGAATGGGTGAAGCTCCATTTACCATAGCATGATCCCTCTAATTCTCACTCATTTTCAAGCAACTCAGTTGTTTTGTGCTTTTTTGGTGGTAGTATTGGTTTTTGTTTTGTTTTGTTTTGTTTTGTTTTGTTTTGTTTTGTTTTGTTTTGTTTTGTTTTGTTTTGTTTTAAATCCTACTGTGAAGAAGTGGATTATTAGGCTCAAACATCTGACACTTTGGAAAGTGCTTTACTAAAGTCTAGTGATTACTTGAGAGTTTAGATCATGTCTCTTCTCATCCAGAGAGCATACAACTTAATTCATCTATTTTAAATTATCCTTAATTTATGGCTTTCTTTTAGCCACGTTCTCAGATATAGTTTGTTCCTGGCAGTTTACTTACTATTCTAGATCAGTTCCCAGTTTTACAGCTATGTCTTCATATTCTTGTCTGCTTTTAGCAATGAGCTCAAGACATCCTAGGCAAGTAAGCTGAGAAGCTGCAACTCGAGAGGCAAGCGTCTCTCCTGGAAAGTAAAGACAGTAATTGCACATCTTCGAACTGGGAAGTCACATAGTCGTCATTGTTAATTGCATTGAAGTACCTACACAGTACAGACAAGAAGGGTGGTGCCAAGTACTCAGGCTTGAAGAAGTCCCATTTTCTATCCTCCTGCCTTAATTACTTCAAGTACATACAATGTCACCTTCAAGTATTCCTCTTGATCAAAAAAAAAAAAAACAAAAAACAAAAAAAACACTTTTAATGAATAAAGAAGGATGCAATGATTTATCAGCCACTTACCTGGCATAGTCACCATGGGTGTTCCTGCCCAGAGAACATCCATCCCTGTGGTGTGCCCATTACATAAGGGAGTGTCCAGGCAGACATCAGCCAGCTGACCTCTCCTGACATGCTCCTCTTTAGGAGCCACAGGTGAAAAAATGATACGGTTCTGGGGAAGGCCCATATTTTGTGCATATTGTTGAATATTGGGTTCTCCTACTGCTGGAAAACGCAACAGCCAAAGGACGCTATTAGGCACACGTTTCAGAATCTTAAAAAAAAAAAAAAAAAAAAAGGAAAATGAGAAGATTAATAGCACATCTGCCCTTTCCCAAAATGATTCTATTTCACTTTATTCTTTCCATGAGAAGCATACTTGGGATGTGGTAATGCAACTCTGCTGGGAGAGTTTGCCTCGCACTCACAAGTCCTGTGACTGACCCCAACACCACCTCATCTGGGCATTGTGGCACACCCTTATAATCCTGGCAGAACTGAAGCAGGAGGTTCCTAAATTCAAGGAGACCCTGCCTCAAACAAGTGAGGAAGCCTGCTTGGGCCCCAGGTCTTTCCACAAAGAGATGAATTGTGTCATTTGAGTTACTCCTTTTCTCTTAGCTGTCCCCAGAGAGTCTGAGGACAGAGAAAAGAATTAGAAAACAAGAGTCAAGTCACTAACTGTTACAATCTGAGGCAACTATATGTGGCAGGAACTAATATAGGCGGTGGTCTTTGTTAAAGATGGGAATTTGAGTGTCTTACACTTAAAAAAAAATCTTGACAATTCCATACACATTTTTAGAAGGAGTCATTTTCACCCTCCATTATGTCTTACATTTTAAAAAAATCTTGACGATTCCATACATATTTTTGGAAGGAGTCATTTTCACCCTCCATTATGTCTTACATTTTAAAAAAATCTTGACGATTCCATACATATTTTTAGAAGGAGTCATTTTCACCCTCCATTACTCACCTTTCCCATTTTGTAAAACCCCTCCTACCTCCGTGTTTACTGTGACTATTTTTGTGTTTATGATCCACTGAATTTAATTGGGATTGCTTACATAAAAATGGGTGGGGGGTGAGTTACTGGAACATGGGCAAATTACTACTACAGAAAATGACTCTACCTCCCCCAGTAACTATTACTGCCAATAGTTCCTAAGGTGGCGGTGAGGCCTCTCTCCCTATTTTTGTTTTTAAGGGACAGGGTCTCATTAAGTTTTCCAGGCTGGCCACAAATTCATGGACTCAAGCAACTCTAACTCAGCCTCCAGAGTAGGTTGGAGTACCAGCACATTTTATCACATCCAGTACTTCAAATTTTAAATCCCAAACCACACCACATAAGGAACAGTAACAGAATCTGGCCAACTTGCCTAATCTAGATCAGAAGGCAGCAGACTTCTATAAATGACCAGATAGAAAATAGTACCGGCTTTTCAGTCCCATGGACTCTTTCAAAACTGCTTACTTTGTAGCTTGAAAGCAGCCATAGATAGTAAGTGTCTAAGTACATGTGTATGTTCATATGTCAAAGTTCTATTTATAAAAATAAGCAATGAGAGGCTGGGGATGGAGCTCAACGGTAGAGTACTTGCCTAGCATGTGCAAGGACCTGGGTTCCACCCCAGCATCAAAAAGAACCAAGCAACGAGCCAAGCAGTGGATTTGGCCTCCAGACCAGTTTACCTACTCCTGATTCAGAAGTGCATTTATTCAACATATCACAGAACTTCACACTTCCTCCTCTGAAAAATGTGAGAATAGACAAATTTCCAAATTCAGACTACTTCACATTTTTAAACGTTGTACAATGTACATACATTTATCTAACACTCTTGGAAGCAATTCCTTGGTTTTTTTTTTTTTTAAAGCGCATTAGTAGCTCTATATTGAGATGCAGGAATATTCATAAACAGAATTTAAAAAAACAAAACAAAACTGAAACTAGCCTGTTAGGTAAGTTTTGCTTTCAGAGTTTTAGCCAAAGTGAGGATTCAGGGATAATAGAGGTTTAATCATTCACTTTCTCTCTTTCTATATTACCCTTCCCTTTCAGACAAATAGAACAGATACTTGGGGGTAGGGAATGAAAATCAAACAAGGAATGATTTCTTCCTAACGAAAGGTTAAAAAGAAATACACCATTTCAGTTATACAGACTCAGGGCCAGCTAGCTCCATATACTCAGTGTTGTGCTTCTGCAAACCAGGCTCACGAGCTCACTGAAAAGTAGGGTCATCGACCAACTCTTTCCTGGTTCAACTCTATATATAGACTTGCAAGACTGTTAAACATGGGCGGCCACACAGCAAGCTTTGCTATCAGTTTAGGCCAGGGGTTGGCAAACTATGGCCTGTGAGCCAAGTATGGTATGCCGCCAGTTTTTAGAAATAAAATTTGATGTACATGACCGTGGGTACATTTCCATAATACCTAAGGTGTTTTCATGATACATAGGATAAATAGGAAAGATGACTGGATTGCTAATCACAAAATTGCAAATGTCATTTACATTTTGAAGAAAAAGTTTGTTGACATCTGGTTTGGGCAGAACACTTTGTATAAATGTTTTATAGCATGAAATTTAAAAATCACAAGACTGCCGGGCGGTGGTGGCGCACTCCTTTAATCCCAGCACTCGGGAGGCAGAGCCAGGTGAATTTCTGTGAGTTCGAGGCCAGCCTGGGCTACCGAGTGAGTTCCAGGAAAGGCACAAAGCTACACAGAGAAACCCTGTCTCGAAAAACCAAAAAAAAAAAAAAAAAAATCACAAGACTGAAACCACTTGTGGTGCACACCTTTAATGCAGAACTCAGGAGACAGAGGCAGATGATCTAAGTTTGACGCCAGCTTGGCCTACATACTGAGTTCTAGGACATCCAGGACTATATAGAGACCCTGTCTTAAGAAATAAAAATAAATACATCAAAAGACTGGGGATAGAGCTCACTGGTACAGAGCTTGCCTACTGTGTATCACACCCTGAGCATGATCCCCAACACTGGAGGAAAATACAACAACATTAGAGGGTGAAATCAAAACTGAAAATGGCTGTGGACATAGCTCAGTTGGTAGAGTTACTTGTCTAGCATGAAGGGAGCCCTGGATTAATTCCCAGCACCACATAACCAGATGTGGTGGCAAACCCCTGCAATCCCAACACTCAAAAAGTAGAGGCAGAATGAACAGAAGTTCAGTGTTATCCTCTGCTATGTTACAAGGCCAGCCTGGGATATATTGAAACCTCATCCCAAAAACAACAATACAAGTTACGTTAAACAGACTGAGTGGGTTGTATTTATGCATTTAGGAATATACATGAATACACACAATTACTATTACTACTACTACCACCACCACCACCACCACCACCACCACCAAAGAAAAAGAAACACTGGGCAGTGGTGGCACACACCTTTAATCCCAGCGCTTGGAAGGCAGAGGCAGATGGATCTCTGTGAGCTCAAGGCCAGCCTGGCCTACGGAGTGAGTTCCAGGACAGGGCTGTTACACAGAGAAACCCTGCTTGCAACAACTACTAAGGAAAAGGAAACAATGAATTTGAAAGAGAGAAAAGGGAGTGGACATGGCAGGGTTTGGAGAGAAGAAAGGGGGAAATTATATTAATTATAATCTCGAAAAATGAAAATGATTTAAAACAACTGAAAACTTCACAATTCTTGGTAATAAAAATAAGCACAATAGTCCATAAATAAAAAAGGGGGGACAGCTTCAGCAAGATAGCCCATGTACATAATCTTTACTCATCAATAGGTATTAATAACAAATCTACACATACTCACATTTGCCCACATCTGCAGGGTAGAAGGGTCGATTTTATATAACTGATTAAAGTTACAATACACAATGGCATCTTCTGGTAGCCCGTACTGGGAACGGGTGGTTACAATAATGGTACGGGGAACCTCCTCTCCAGTTGCAGCCTTATTATTGATCTAGAAAAACGAAAAGAACATGATGATTAAAATTAGAGTTAACACAGACCAAAGAGAATTGCAGATGTAGTCCAGTTGGTCAAGGGCTTGCTGAGCAAGCAAGAATCCCTGGGTTTGATTCAAGTACTGCACAAAACAAGGAATAGTGGTACACATCTATATATAATTCTAACACTCGGGAGATGGGAGAAGAATGATCAGAGATAAAGGTTTGACGCTAGCCTGGGCTATATGAGAGCTCCACCCCACAGAAGCCTTCCAAAAAAAGAGACAAGCCAAAGGATGGGGGTGTATCTATAGTAGAGTGTTGATCTAGAATGCATAAGGCTCCAAGGCCCCCGCGCGCGCGCGCGCGCGCGCGCGCACACGCACACACACACACACACACACAGTATGGAAAGAGAGTACAAGAGTGAATGAACAAGCTACAGAGATGGCTCAGCTGTTAAGAGCACTAGCTGCTCTTCCAGAGGATCTGGGTTTGAGTCTCAGCACCCACATGATAGGACAGCTCACAACCTTCCATAATTCCAGTTCCAGGAGACCTATGCCATCTTCTGGCCTCCCTAGACACCAGGCATGCACATAGTACACAGACATACATTCAGGTTACACCCATAAATATTTTTTTAGAAAAAGAATCAATTCATAAGATATAAAATGGTGTAAGCATTTTAAGTCCTGTCCCTGAGCTGTAATGAGAAAATGTTTTGATATAGTTCATTTTTAAGACATAAAAAGCGATACCATTATTTTGACTTAGGAGGAACTGCCCTAAGAAAATTATTGCTTTAGTCAGTCAAGAGACTCTCAAAAGGCAGGAGGGCTGCCAAGTTTGAGAACAGCCTGGGCTACATAGCCAGGTCCTGTCTCAAAAATAACCGAACAAGGCCAATGGTGGTGGCTTTTAATGCCAGCACTCAGAAGGCAGAGGCAGGAGGATCTCTCAGTCCAAGGCCAGCCTATTCTATAGAATTCCAGGACAGCCAGGGCTACACAGAAAAACTCTTGCCTCAAAAAACAACAAAAACAGAAGTACTCCAAACCCTATAACCAATAGAAAGCTTTTGCTTTTTTACTCCGTTCTTCATGGATGAAATGTCCTTCTCCAAATCATATCCTGTCTCCAAGGCAAATTTCAATTACTCCCCCCTTACACTGATGGTCAACTTCTTCAACTACAGTTTGATTTATAAATCCCATACTTTCGAGCACTGCGTTATGCTTTATGCTGTTACATGACTGTGGATATCTCAATAAAGTAAACCCCTAAGAGGTCTAAGATCCTTGCCCTCTTCCACTCTTATTGATAGAGCTACATATTTACCTATTCAAGTATGCTATACCCATGCACACACACTCAGGGAATACATATTACTGTGATTAAGACATGAGCACGAAAGTAATTCCATCTGCCGAAGGATACAAACACAAGCACTACCCTGCACTACGCTGAATGGAACAATGAACCCAAACTCCTACAGAAGCACGGGAGACAAGTACCAATGAGTATGGAAGGAGAGACTAGAGATTAGTACAGGAACTGGCTCCTCTAAGAACTATCTGAACTGAAAGGCTGTGCAGGATTTGGCCAGGAAATCGTTGAGTTTACAGAGCCAAAACACCACATGGCGCTTACAGATAAGAATAAAGGCACAGACAGGCAAACCAAGGCATTGGGGCACATTAGGCGCTCACTAAGGAACCTGATGGCTGAAGACAGATGACTTTTAAGACCAGACAACTACAAAAGAGCCAGTTTTCAAGGAGCTCATTTCCTCCTCTATAAAACAGAGTGGTTCTGGGCTGGAGCAATAGCTCAGCGGTTAAGAGCACTGGATGCTCTTCCAGAAGGCCTGAGTTCAATTCCCAGCATCCAAATGGCAACTCACAACTGTCTGTAACTCCCAGGATCCAACATCCTCACACAGACATACATGCAGGCAAAACACCAAGGTACAGAAAATAAAAATGAATGTATTTAGAAAACAAAACACAGCGTGGCTGTAAGAGAAAGGAAACAATGCGTGTATGGTCTCCTCCACCTGTGTAGTGGCCAGTCCATTGCTAATACTGAATCCATTAATGGTTATCTGAATCTGTCCTCTGTTGATCATCTCAATGACTGCTTCTGCAATCGTATTCATGGGAATGACAGGCATATTGAGAGCCGTGTTACTGGTGTCTGCATTGTCACCTCCATCGGGACATTTCATCTGAAGAAACAAAAACATCAATGAAATAAAACGCATTCTAAGCAAACCTCACAAATTTAGTTCATTTTAATGACAAATGCTGACTAGGTTCTGACCTTGACAATCTTCACATCTGGTAGACTATCAAGAAATGCTTTGAGATCGATGCCATTCAGAACTATCCGGTTGTCATAAATGTGCCCATTGGATTTAAAATCAATGACTGCTTTTTTCTATTGGAAAAAAAAAGTTTCAGATATGCCTTTCAGGGTGCATATGAACAATAATAAGGGGAACATGAACACAGTTCTCTGAATTCCCCCATAGAGTTGTTTTCTGCCTACCTTCAGGTGAGGGAACATGTTAGCATGATCACCAATAAAAAAAGTATGGGGCATGTAAGCCAGTTTCTCAGAATACTGCTCTGCAACTTCAGCTGGGGAAGTTTCCTGATCAGTGATGATATAATCCATGAACAGTGCACCACTAGTCCCAGGGTATCCCAGCCACATTGCCTAAAAAAACAATCAGACCAAAAACTAAGAACTTGCATCCATCTGCAAACTTACCAAATTACTGCAGGGTTGGTTTTTGGTTTTTGTTTTTTGGTTTTTTTTTTTTTTTTTTTTTTTGGTGTGTTTGTGTGTAGCAATCATTTCACAAAAGTTTTTCAAAAGAAGATCTTCATCAAAAGGCTCTCAAATCATATATGTAAATAAACAAATACTGGAGGCTGACTTCTTTAGCCAAGAGCAATCCAGCAGTCTTTCAGACTAACCTTCTAAGTGGTAAGGTATTCTTCAAATATATAGGACAAAGAGCTATTTAAATAAAGCCATGAAATGCTTGTCTCCACTGACATTTTACAAATAGGCACTAGGTCTACACCCAAAAATCCATCCTCATGTATTCCAAGAACACTATTAAAATCAAGAATGTCTATCCTGTTGTTTTCAAAGGCAGTTAGTCAGATGGAGGAAAACCAAAAACCACTGTCTTTTTAGTCCAATAAACATTGCGAATGACTGACTATTCTCTTACCTGAATAGGAGCTGGCCTGAGAGCAAAGAGCTCATTTCGAGCACCCTTGGTATACCCATTCATATTTACAAGGATGTGAATTCCATCCTGGTGGATGCGATCAGCTGCTTTTCCATTGCACGGAATCTATGGAATAGACAGTAAGAAGTATGTAGAATCTCAAGATTAATTCAATTTGTTTTCATGACATTAAACAGAATTCAGACCTAGATGCAAAAGAGATGGGAAAGCTGGGTACAGTGGCTCACTCTTGTAATCCCACCACTTGGGAGGTGGAAGCAGGAAGATGAGGAGTTAAACACCAGCCTCAGCTACATGAGACCCTGTCTCAAACAAGCAAAGCAGACAGGAGATGAGAACCACGTCAATGAACTAAGTTAATGGAGGCAACACAGGGTTTAGCACCACTATAATAGCATCAAAGCCTTACATTAATGGAAAAGCAGACTTTCCTTCTAGATTGGATGGATTAGTAACAGGGTTACAGAAAGGAGCTAGTATTTGAAATGAGCCTTCAAAGATGAACAAGAGGCCAAGCACATTATTAAAGCCTTGAAGCCAAGCATTCAGGAAACCTGAGGCAAAATCATGAGTTTGCATTCAGCCAGAGCTAAATACTTAGACTCTGTCTCAATCTCTCAATCTCTCAATCAATCAGTCTCTCAATCAATTAATCCCACAACAATTACAAAAAGTATGACACACTATAATCTCAACGGGAAATGGTATAAACAGAAGGTTAGAGATGAGTCAGTGAGTAAGAGTGTTTGCAATGCAAGCGAGAGGATTTAAGTCTGGAATCCACCATCCACAGAAAAAGCCACACACGTGCACCTGGAACCTCAGGTCCATGGAGTTACAGACAGGAGGATGAGCCAGGTTCCCTGAGAGACCCAGTCTTGAGAAAGTAAGGCCAAGAGTGGTAGAGCAAGATCTCCACTCTTGGCTGGGTGTGGTGGCACATGCCTTTAATCCCACAACTTGGGGGCAGAGGCAGGTAGATCTCTGTGAGCTGGAAGCCAATCTGGTCTACAGAGTGAGTTTAGGTGATTGACCTCCAGAACAGCCAGGGTTATGTAGAGAAGATACCCTGTCTCAAAAACAAACAAACCAACCCAAAGATATACACTCTGAACCTGCAGGTACACCTACATGTACACACATCACACATTCATATATACATGTACCACACGTCAAAAATGGAAAAACCTAGGGTGACATATGCCTATAATCCTAGCACCTGAAGACTAGACTAACTACCTAGTGAGATCCTATCACAAAAAAGGCATGCAGGGTTAGAAGGCTGGCTTGCTGGTCAAGAGCACGTGTTACTCTTGAAGGACTACATGGAGAACTCAGCACCCACATGGTGGTTAACAACCATCTGTAATTCCTTCTGACCTCCAAAAGCATCAGGCGCATACATGACATACATGCATGGTGCATGTATACACAAGCATAACACTCATACCGATAAATCTATCAAAACAAAAATTGAAGCCAGACAGTGGTGGCGCAGGCCTTTAATCTCAGCACTCGGGAGGCAGAAGCAGGAGGATCTCTGTAAATTCCAGGACAGCCACATGGCTGTTACACAGAGAAACCCTGTCTCAGAAAACCAAAAACGAAAAATACTGAAGGGGAGGAGGAGGCATTGTGGCACATGTCTTTGGTCCCAGCACTCAGGGGGGCAGAGGCAGATGGATCTCTGTGAGTTCAAGGTCAGCCTGCTCTACAGAGTGAATTCCAGGACAGCCAGGGCTACACAGAGAAACCCTGTCTGGAAAAATAAAAATAAAAAAAATAAATTAAAAAAAAAAGTATCTTGTCTCGAGTGCAGGCTCAATGTCCAGTAAAGTTATACATCGGTTATATCACATTTCTATTTTATGTACAACTTAAAAGTCATGCCAAATATAAATGTAAATGACCAAGGAAATAAGAGTAAACTGCCCATATACAGTTGTTCCTGTTTAATACCTGCCATCAAAAACTACCATCTTACAAACATGAGGTTTAACTCCTCACACACACACACACACACACACACACACACACACAAAATCTGTATCGATAGGTTTTTTTTTCAAATTTACTCAAAATTGAAAAACTGGAGAGCTAAAGGTACTTGCTGAGGACCCGTGTTTGCTCCCAGCACCCATGTAACACCCCCTGTAACTCCAAGTCTGGGAAATCTGACACCCTCTTCTGGCCTCCTTGGGCACATGTCCTCGTACATGCACATACCCACATACCGTACCAAACACATACCCTGAAGTGTGAAATCATAAAATGTTAAAAAAGGATCAGTGTGGTGCCTACCTGAGAGAGATCGATGAAATGGTTGGCTTCTGCCATCACCTTCACTCGGAAGTTTGTGCCGTCGTCTGGGCTCAGGGCATAGCAGAACACCTGAAAGGCAAGACGACGGAGTACTTAAGAGCCTCGGCGCCAACCTTCTCAAGATGGTGGGCTTAATAGCAAAGATGAAAGACTAAAGCCACCAAAACCTCTCTCTTCTTACCTCAAATTTGTCAGGATTGTGCATGCCTGGAATAGACTGCATAAGGTGAGAAGTAGGATGATTCCCAAAGTCAGAGCTCACATATCCCACACGCAATCGTCCATCACTGAGCTTCAAGTCTTTTGGATGTTCATATGGTGGTTTATGAAGGACATTAATCTACCGACAGAATACAATGTTCATTAGTAAGTCATGTCATGTATAAGTTTTTATCTAAAAACAAACAGATAACAGGGACTGGTGATGTAACTCAATTGGTATTGTGCTTTGTCTCCCTTGTATGAAGCCCTAAGGGTTCCATCCCCAGAACTACATAAAAAGCAGACATGATGGTGCCCATCGTTGATCCCAACCATCAGGTGAGACAGAGATCTTTGAGTTTGAAGCCAGCCTGGTCTATGCAGAGTTACAGGCCAGCCAGTGTGACATAGCGAGACAAAACAAAACAAACAACAAAAAATAACAGACATGTTGGTGCACTCCTGTGATCCCTGCAACTGGGAGGTGGAAGCATAACGGATCAAAGGTTCAAGGTCATCCTCAGCTACATAGAGAGTTTAAGGCCAACCTGGTATACATGAGCTCTGTCTCAAAAAAATTAAGTAAAATAAATCAAGATAGAAATATAAAATCATGCCGGGTGGTGATGGCACACGCCTTTAATCCCAGCACTTGGGAGGCAGAGGTAGGAGGATCTCTGTGAGTTCGAGGCCAGCCTGGGGTACAGAGTGAGATCCAGGTAAGGCACAAAACTACACAGAGAAACCCTGTCTCAAAAAACCAAAAAAAAAAAAAAATGTGTGTGTGTGTGTGTGTGTGTGTATAAAATCATATAAAGACATGATTATGAACCACTCTGGACAGCAGCCTTCATTTCATTTAATTCACATGGCCACTTTGATGGCACCTGACAAGGTCAGCAGGCGTGTGACGGCCGGTTGCACAGTGCTCATGCTTCATACCTGAACTGTTCTGAGGCCTGTGAAATAGCCTGAACAGACTCAAACTTCTAGATGAAGAAAAGTGCAGAGAGTATGATATTTTAGGGAATTATGCAGAGAAGCATTTTTGTGTTAAAAAAAAAGATAATAAAAAATTTTTAAAAAAATAAATTTTAATCTACCACTGTGTCCAAACTCTATCGACCCGTGTTCTAATTCTCAAAGTTGAGTATATATAATACCGTAATACACTCTATTTAAGCACCAGTGGGGCTTTCTGTTGTTGTTGCCTTTAGTTTCCGTTTTAGATGTTCTTATTTGGTGAAGATTTTTGCTTGCTTTTGGTTTTGAGGCATGAGCTTGCTATGTAGCCCAGGCTGGCCTCAATTAACCATTCTCTGTCTGAGAATGTGTGAGATTACAGAAGTACTAGGATTATAGGTTTGCACCACCACGCCTAACTTGGTTTGTACCTTAAGGAAAACAGTACCATTAACTGGTTCGAATTAGAAATCCTAGTCTCCGTCCTTTGGCGTGAAAGGAGTTTCAGCTGAAGACAGGACATGGGAAGAGCACCTTTTGGTATAGCTAAGAAAGTTTCAGGTCTCAACTTGGGGGATGCGAACCACATGCCAGTTGGGAAAGCCATACCGTACATTTGATCTATGCAATGGTTTTATTTATCTGCATTTTAGTTGATAATGGAAAAAATAAAGCAAGAGTCACCTTATCCAAGCAGAGATTCCCATGTCTCTCTGCAATAGCCTTCCTGAAGCCATGAGAAAGAGGGTACAGCATACTATGATGAGGATGCACAGAAGGCAGCCTATTCTTCTCTAGCTGCTCAGCTACGATACTAACCAATTTCTTCATTCGCTCATCATAGTCTGTCCAATCACAGACAATCTAGAGGAAGCAAAAAGAAATTATCATCCAGAAAACCTACCCAAGGATTTATTTTACAAGTATTTGACTTCCTAATACAGTATTAGATAACCTACTAAAAACACAGTAGTGGGGCTGGCTCAGTGAGTAAAGGCACTAGCCTTGCAAGCCAGACAACTGGAGTTCAATGCCTGGGACGTATGTGTTAGGAGAGAAATGACTACTGAAAGCTGCCCTCTGACTTCCACTTGCTAAAAAAACAACAATCTCCAGCCAGGCTTGGATTATTATAGCACATAAAAATTAAAAAGTGGTAACAGTACAGAAAGAAAAACACTGGATTATTTTCTTCACCTGTAAGCAATGAGCCAAGTTACAATAGGCGTCAGGAAAGTCAGGCTTCAGTTTCAGAGCGGTGCGGTAGGAAGCTATTGCTTCTGGGATATTCCCTGAATCCTGGAACGAAAACAAGCTTGTAAGGAGTTTCCTACAATGAAACTTCAGTGCTAAGGTGCCCATGTTAGAAGAAACAGCAGTACCTTGTGAATGGAAGCCAGATTGCTGTGTGCATCTGCAAAGGCAGGATTAATCTGGATGGCACGAGTATAACACTGCAAGGCTCCCTGAACATCCTGCATCTCTTTTAGAGTATTTCCCATATTAGAATAAGCATCAGCAAATGTCGGACTGATTCTGAAGGAGAAGACAAGGGGTTGATTATCTCGTGGAAAATCTTTGTTGCTATTAAAGTATTTGGGGGGGGCAGGGGGTGACATGTGGTTTGGTGGTACAGTACTTGCCTACTAAGCATGAGGCCTAGCTTGAATCCCCAGTACCAAAGAGGAAGAGGGAGTCATTATAGCACCTGCCAAATGCCAAACCTTTAACTGTTAATAACAATAAATTATTAAATAATCATTGATTATTTAATAGTTGATACTCAGCAGTTAAGAGCTCTTACTGTTCTTCCAGAACCTGAGTTCTGTTTCTAGCAACAATGTCCAGCTCTAGGAGATCCACACCTTCTTCTGGATTCTGAAGGCATTTTATACACATAGTTAAAAGTAAAATAAACCTAATCCCAGCACTCGGGAAACAGAGACAGGCGGATCTCTGAGTTCAAGGCCAGCCTGGTCTACAGAGCAAGCCACAGGACAGCCAGGGCTACACAGAGAAACCCTATCTCAAAAAACAACAAACTACCCCACGCCACCCCCAGAAAGAAAAACAAACACAACAAAAAAAGTAAAACAAATCTTTTTTAAAGATGACAATAAAATTTTTAAAATACCAGTGAGATGGCTCAGCAGGTAAAGGTACCTGCAATCAAGCCTGACAACATGGGTTCGATCCCTAGAACCTACATAGGAAACGGTAAGTTGCCCTCTGACCTCCACATAGGTACCACAGTATATGCCCACATTCCCTCCATGCACACAAAATAAATAAAATATAATTTAAAAAAATCAAAGCAGGAGCCAGGCAGTGGTGAAGCAAGCTTTTAATCCCAGCACTTGGGAAGCAGAGGCAGGCGAATCTCTATGAGTTTGAGGCCAGCCTGGTCGACAGAGAGTGAGTTCCAGGACAGCTAGGGCTGTTACACAGAGAAACCCTGTCTCAAAAAACTAAAGAAAGAAAAAAAAAAAAGCAAGAAAGCAGAAAGCAATCAAGAAACCCTGTCTTGAAAAAACTAAAAACAAGTATAAATAAGTAAATAAATAAGTAACAAAGGAACAAAGGGTTGATCTTCCAGAGGACCTGAGTTTGGTTCCTAGAACCTAGCATAGGGCAGCTCACAACCACCTTTACTACAGCTCCAGGGGATCTAATGTCCTCTTCTGGTCTCTGATGTAGTCATCTACATGCACTACATATACCATACACAGACAAAGAATTTTAAATGATTTATTTATTTATTTATTTATTTATTTATTTATTTGTTATGTATACAGTGTTCTGTCTGCACATATCCCTGCAGGCCAGAAGAGGGCACCAGATCTCATTACAGATGGTTGTGAGCCACCATGTGGTTGCTGGGAATTGAACTCAGGACCTTTGGAAGAGCAAGCAGTGCTCTTAACCTCTGAGCTATCTCTCCAGCCCTTTAAATGATTTTTTAAATTAAAGAAGCCAGGCATGGAGGCACAGGCCTTTATTCCCAGGACCTGGGAAGCAGAAGCAGGTGGATTTCTTTGAGTTCAAGGCCAGCCTGGGCTACAGAATGAGTTCCAGGACAGTCAAGGCTACACCAAGAAAAGCTGTCTCAAATCAAAAAGTTTGAAATAAACAAATATTGTTCATTTTAAAAATTATTTTAGTATTTTATGTGTATAGATGTTTTGCCCACATGTATGGCTAGGCATACCATGTGCATGCCTAGCACTCTTGAAAGCTGTAAGAGGGCAGATTCACTGGCACTAGATTTACAGATGGTTATGAGCCACCACATCTGAGAATTCAACCCAGGTACTTTGAAAGAGCAGCCAGTGCTCTCAAATCCCTGAGCCATCTCTCCAGTCTCTAAATTTTGTTTTAGACAGGGTCTTACCATGTAACACTGGCTGGCCTGGCTCTTTTGCTATGTAGACCAGGTTGGCCTCAAACTCACAGAAATCCGCCTACATCTGCCTCCTGAATGCCAAGATTAAAGCATGTGCCACCATACTCAGCCTTTAAAAATTAGAGATGCCAGGCAGTGGTGGCACATGCCTTTAATTAACCCAGCATTTGGGAGGCAGAGGCAGGAAGATCTGAGTTCAAGGCCAGCCTGGTTTACAGAGTGAGTTCCAGGATAGACAAGGCTACACAAAAAAAAAAACCCTGTCTCAAAAAAACAAAACAACAAAAGGAAGAGAAGAGATGCTGAAGTGGAAGGGGGCAAGCCCATGAAGCCTCAACCCTACATAAAGAACTACAGGCATCTAAGGAATGCTGAGAGCAGGAGAAATTGTCTTCCCCAGAGAACAAGTGGTTATCCGATACCAAATGGTCAGCCCTGAAAATATATATCTGGGGAACATTATACATATTGAGCAAATTATATGTAGAGACATATCTGCATATAAACACATATACATATATGCAAGTCACAACAATTCATAGAAGAGGCCATGAATTTGAGAGCAAGGAGAGGTATACGGGAGGGTTTTTTGTTATTTGTGGGTTTTTGGTTTTTTTTTTTTTTTGGTTTTTTGAGACAGGGTTTCTCTGTGTAGCTTTGTACCTTTTCCTGGAACTCACTTGGTAGCCCAGGCTGGCCTCAAACTCACAGAGATCCACCTGCCTCTGCCTCCCGAGTGCTGGGATTTAAGGCGTCCGCCACCACCGCCCGGCTACGGGAGGGTTTTGCAAGGAAGGGAAGGGGAAAAGATATATTATAATCTCAAAATTGAAAATAGAAAAAGGCAGCTATGAATTTCTTACCTTATGGCTTCCTTATAATGCATCAATGCTTCCTGCAGCTTGCCCTGTTGTTGCAGTACACTTGCTAAATTGGAATGTGCAGCAGCAAACTCTGGGAAGACCTACAGAGTCACGATTACAGATGACATTAAATAGGAGAAAGAATCTCCCAATTACCTCCCACAACTCTGAGAGCTTCACAACGTACCTTAACGTCTCTCCACCATTTCCAAGTTTACTTTCTTCGGGTCTAGTAGCTTAAATTCTACTGCTTCCTCCATTTTATACCTATCTTCATTTCAAACGTGGGGTAGGCCTCTTTTCTAAACTCCTACCACACCTACCAACCACTAGACACTGACCTCAGTTCTTCATTGTAAGAGCTTTACTCAACTTACTAGTCATTAGCTTTGTACAGATCTCATCTATGCATAAAATAACGAACGCAATGTAGGGATGTCTTGCTTGTCATAGGCCCTTACATAGATAATGAATGATTCTCTTTAAAAAAGGTGAATGGCAGGCAAACTTAATTGCTTTCCCTCTACTGTCACACAGGCTAGACACCCAGCCACAGCATTCAACGTACTTCTAATGCTTTGCGATATAGACGGACCGCCTCTTCAATATTGCCCTGTTCCCGTTTGATATTGGCAAGGTTATTCAAAGAGTCTGCATGGGTAGGACACAGACGAAGAGCTGTGTTGTAACAATCTTCTGCTTCGGCAACCTAGAAAATAAAACAAACCGTTCAGACACTACAAAGAGTCAGAGAAACCACTGCTGTTCTAGTAATTTAAGTAACTGCATCACTGAGCCTAATGGCTGGTAATACACCACAAAAATGGATATTTTTGGTATTCTCCTTCCCATCAAAACTCCAAAGAAAACCAATATAACCATCTCAAAACTTAATATGTACAATGAAGACTTTTCTACCACATAACAAAGAAATAAAAATAGACAGAAAATCCTTACGCTGCCCTTCTCTTTGAGAGCATTTGCTAGGTTGCAGTAAGCATCTGGGAAATGTGGCTGCAGTTCTATAGCTCGCCTGTAGGTATCGATGGCCAGGTCTATTAGGCCTTGCTCATAGTACACACAAGCCAGGTTGCCATGCACCACCGCGTGATTTGGGCTCAAACTTAAGGCACGAAGATAAGCTGCCACAGCTCTGTGAGAAAAACAAAAATAAACATATAAACATATACACAAAATGCAACTAATATTAAATTTATCATTATTCTAAGTGTGTTTATGACATGTGCACAGGTTGGCATAGACCAAGGTACACAAGCGGAAGCCAGAAGACAACTTTGTGAAGTTGGTTCTCTCCTTCCATTACTGGTTCCAGGGATGAAACCCAGGTCATTAGGATTGCATGCAGGCTCTTTTATCTGCCGAACCATCCCACCTGCCCAAAATCCAACTAACTTGAATGTACAGTATTTTGTTCCAATTAACACCAGACATAACTATAAAAAATGTCAATTAATTTTAACTAATGACAATTAATTTATGATATATTTTACTGAATACCAATATCTCACCTATATAAAATGTACTTTTTGTAGTACTAAGAACTGAACCTAGGGCCTCATGCATGCTAATCAAGGGCTCTACCACTGAGCAATATCCTCAGCCCTGCACTTTTATTTTGGAGTGTGTGGTTTGGTTTGGTTTTTGAGACAAGACTTTACTCTGTAGCTTAGGCTGGTCTCAAAGTCTGAGCAAGCCCTTCTCCCTTGGCCTCTCAAGTACTGGTATTATAGGTGTGAAAAAACAACTAAACCCAGGCCCTGTTTTGTTTTTTAAGATAGGATCTTGCTCTATAGTCCAGCCTGGGCTTGAACTCACAGCAATCCTTCTGCTTCAGACTCCCAAGTACCAGGCTATACAACATTTTCACAGGAAAAGTTGTCGATTCCCACTCCAGAAGTATGTTTTCCTTTGACAACAAAAGTTAAAAGTCAAGGGCTAGAGAGACAGATAGCTCAGAGGATAAGAGCACTGGTCACTCTTCCAGAGGACTCTAGTTTGAATCCTAGACCCCACATGGCAGCTACCAGCCATCTGTAATCCAGATTTGATGCCCTCTTCTGGCTTCCCCACAGAGTTCCTATATATATATATGCGCATGTGGGCAAAACACCCATCTACATCAAATTAAAAAGTCCTGGGGCTGGGAAGCTGCTCAGTGGTTAAAGTGCTTGGAGTGTAATTATGAGGACCTGAGTTTGGCTCCCTGCACCCATCTAACAAGCTAGGCATGGCCATGTACATCCATGGAGCCTCAGTACCAGGAGGAGGGGCTGTGACAGGAGGGTCCCTGAGACTGACTGACTGCAAACCTAGCCAAAACTGAGAGAGACTGTCTCAACAGCATAAGGTGGAAGAGGGAAAGGATTGAGAAGAACACCCAATGTCCTCTTCTGGACTCCCATGTGCTGTCCACCTGCACACATGTGTGCATACAGCCCATCTCACAAACACACACACACACACACACACACACACACACACACACACACGATTAGAAAAGCAGTTTCTTAAACAAAAAAAGTTAAAAGTCAAGTTTTTGTTGTTCTTTTTTTTTTTTTTAAGAAATTTTCTGTTCATTTTACATACCAAAAAAAGTCAAGTTTTACTTAGCTTTCTGAATCAGATCAAAAGAACAAATTTAGTTCAAAAGGTTAATATTTTCTAACAGTTTTACAACAAAGGAAATTTCAACTGAACTAAGTGGAAGGATAAAAGCATTCAGGAAAACCAACAAGGAAAAGTCAGCTAACAACATCTATAAGTAAAACGTAACAAAGCACACATCAGGAGGGAAAAACCACTCTAGAAAAATGTACTTCAAGAAAAAAGCTGTTGTCACATTTTAGTCCACACTCTGCAAGACAAGAAAATTGATCAAACAGAACATTCTCACCTGTCAAAAATGCGTGCCTCTTTCAAGACATTTCCTAAATTGATATAAGCATCCAGAAAATTTGGGTCAAGGGTGACAGCCTAAAAATTACAAGACAGTTACTTAGAAAAAGATAGGATTTTGTCAGATTAACTTCTCATTCAGCTTTTATTCTGAAGTCAGTTTAGATATCCAATCACATTTTCTAGACTAAATCTCATGTTTTTAAAAACATTTCTTATTTAGTTCTCTCTCATCTATAAGCTCATTCATATTAAAATAACTGGAGAGAGGAGCTGGGTGTGTAGCCCAGTGGTAAAGCACTTGCTTAGCATACTCATATATAGCTTCCATTCCCTGCGTCACAAGAAAGGAGAAAAAAAAAAAAAAACAACCTCATGAGCACAATGGATCCAATTTAACTGAGTAGAGTACTTCTTTTCCTTTTATCTGTTCTCTGAGAAAGGGTTTCACCATGTAGCTCTGGCCAGGCTGGCCTCGAACTCAGAAATCCACCTGCCTCTGCCTCCCAAGTGCTGGGATTAAAGGCATGAACCACCATACAAGCAGAATATTTTTAATGATTGGCCTTATTTTATTCCGTCAGTCAGCTTAACACTTCTAAAAAAGACAGTGGCAGAAACAAGCCGTGAGCTCTTAGGTATGCACCTCTGTTACATAAACACAACCTAGCAAGTCCTTAGTACAATGTATAATTAGAGCTGTAACACTAAGCCAGGCATGGCACAAGCCTAGTATAACCCAAGCAGTTGGGAGGCGGAGGTAGGCGGATGCAGAGCTCAAGTCATCCTCAACTACACAATGAGTTTGAAGGCAGCCTGGGGCTATATGAGACACTTTCTCTGAATAAACAAATGATATTCTGGTGCAGGGGAGTAGCTCAGTGGTAGAATGCTAGCCTAGTATACCTAAGGCCCTAGAAAAGTATCCTTTCTAGAATAGTAAACATAAATTTAACCAAAACACTGAAAAGATAAAGGTAATAAATACTTTCAAGTATTTTAAAGATTCCTAGAAAGGCTTCTTCTATACATAGATAACAAGTCTCTATCAGATAATGATGTGAATCACTCAGCTTAGGTTATCTACAGTCATAGATAGCTATCCTGAAAACTTTTTTTAACTTTTGCTTTGAGATAAGATCTAACTCTGCTGCTATCCTGGAATTCACTATGTAGCCCAGTGTGGCCCAGAACTCACAGCAATCCTCCTACTTCAGCCTCCCAATTGCTGAGCTTTATAGGCATAAACCACACCTGGCCCTCCCTCTTAAAAATGTTTTATAGCGGTTGGGGGATTTAGCTCAGTGGTAGAGCGCAAGCGCAAGGCCCTGGGTTCAGTCCTCAGCTCTGAAAAAAAAAAAAAAAAGTTTTATAGAAAGTTTCAAAAATACACAAAAACAGGGAAGATGACAAACGCATGTCTTGGCTCATCATCTTTAATAATGTATAAATCATGCTTTTATTTAATATGTATTCTAATCTACTCCCCGTTTCTCTAGATAATTTTGAAGCAAATCTCAAACATTTCATCCTATTTAAAATTATGGATTCTAGGGAGGAGACAAGAGTGTTTTTTCACTCCAACATAACCACACTATCATTATCATATCTTTCATCCTATTTAAAATTATGGATTCTGCCGGGCGGTGGTGGCGCACGCCTTTAATCCCAGCACTCGGGAGGCAGAGCCAGGCGGATCTCTGTGAGTTCGAGGCCAGCCTGGTCTACAAAGCGAGTTCCAGGAAAGGCGCAAAGCTACACAGAGAAACCCTGTCTCGAAAAACCAAAAAAAATAAAAAATAAAATTATGGATTCTAGGGAGGAGACAAGAGTGTTTTTTCACTCCAACATAACCACACTATCATTATCATATCTTAAAAAATGAACTGGGTGCCGGGCGGTGGTGGCGCATGCCTTGAATCCCAGCACTCGGAGGCAGAGCCAGGAGGATCTCTGTGTTCGAGGCCAGCCTGGTCTACAGAGCAAGTTCCAGGACAGGCACCAAAACTACACAGAGAAACCCAGTCTCGAGGGGGGAAAAAAAATGAACTGGGCATGGTGGCACATGCCCTCAATCCCAGCACTGGGAAGGCAGAGGCAGGTAGATCTCTGTAAGTTTGAGGCCAGCCTGGTCTACAGAGTGAGTTCCAGGCCAGAAAAAGTTAGATGCTGATACAGTCAAGGGAGTGGGGAGGGGAGAAGCTCAGTAGTTCAGAGCTCAAAATGGTCTTGCTGAAGACCTGAGTTCATTTCTCAAACCTGCATCAGGAGACTCGCAACAACCTCTAACTTCAGCTACAGAGAGACCCAACACTTTTTTCTGACCTCCAGTGGTACCTGCACATACACACATACACACAACCACACGCACACACAGAATTAAAAATTAAAGCCAAGCAGTGGTGGTGCAATCCTTTAATCCCAGCACTCCGGAGGCAGAGGCAGGCAGATCTAACAAGGTTTAGTATAGCCAAGGCTTCACAAAGAAAACAAACAAAATAATTAAAAATCTTCAAAGAATAAAGATAATTTTAACACCAAATATCCATTCAGTGGCCCCATTTCTGATTAACTTCAGTGGGTATCCAAATAGGACCCCCACAATTTCTCAACAAGCTTGAAGTCATCTGGTTTTGTTTGTTTATTTATGTAGGTGTGTTGTTGTTGTTGTTTTTCATTGTTTTTGAGACATGATCCTCATTGTCCTGGAACTCACTATTTAAACCAGACAGGTCTAGACATAGACCTGAACTTACAGATGCCTGCCTCTGCCTTCTGAATGCTGGGACTAAGGTCATGTGGCACCTGAATATTTAATTTCTTACAAAAGAACACAGGGAGATGACTCAGTGATTAAGAGTGCCTGCTGGTCTTTCAGAAACTGAGTTTGGTTCCCATGATCCATGTCAGGTGGCACACAAGAGCTATTAACTCCAGCCAGGGGATCCCACACCCTCTTCTAGCCTCCATGAGTATCTACACATGTACATCACCAAATAAATTTTTGTAAAAAACAAAAGCAGCTTATTTAGTATAATGTAAAAAGAGCCGCGGACACTGTACTAAAAGAAGTGCCTATCTCTTTTAATCATCCAGATTTCATTGAAAACTCTACTTTTACTCCTTCACCTTGCTGAAAAGAAAACTCAGATCAGTGTTATACAAGGTCATAGTTGACATTTCTGCTGATGAAATCCCTCTGGTATCTTTTAACATGTTTACCTGCTGTACACATTTCCTAGAAACTTTTTTGGTTGGTTTTTTTGTTTTTGTGCTTTAGAGATAGATTCTCACTATGCAGCTCTGGTTATCCTGGAACTCACTATGTAGACCAGGGTGGACTCAAACTCATAGTGATCCACCCACCTCTGCCTCCCGAGTGCTGGATTAAAGGCGTGCGCTATGCCCAGCTCAACTTTAATGTGTATGGGTGTTTTGTCTGCACGTATCTGTGCACTTGCATGTGTACTTGGTACCCTCGGAAGCCAGAAGAGAGCCTCAGATCTTCTGGAACTGGAGTTACTAGTAGTTGTAAACTACCATGTGGGTACTGGGAATCGAGCCTGGGTTCTCTGGAACATCAGCCAATGCTCTTAAATCCCTTAGCCATCTAGCCAGTCTCTTGAAAACTATTAAAACTAGAAGCACACAAAACCTACCTGTGCGCCCCCCACCCAGTACCATGCGCTGTGTGTGTGTGTGTGTGTGTGTGTGTGTGCTAAGAATCAGAATCCAGGCCGGGCGGTGGTGGCGCACGCCTTTAATCCCAGCACTCGGGAGGCAGAGCCAGGCGGATCTCTGTGAGTTCGAGGCCAGCCTGGGCTACCAAGTGAGTTCCAGGAAAGGCGCAAAGCTACACAGAGAAACCCTGTCTCGAAAAACCAAAAAAAAAAAAAAAAAAAAAAAAAAAATCAGAATCCAGGGCCTTGCACATGCTAGACAAGCATTCTATCACTGAGCTACACACTCAGCCCTCGTTTCTTTGAAAGCCTACTTCACCGATGGAATTAATTAGTCCTATAACAGCAAACAGTGTCCAATGCTATCTTTCTTTGCCACTGTTAAATGCCTAACTTATTAATGGTAATAGTCTATTGTTCCTCCATTATGTAGAACATTCTTTATAAAGAGGGTTCAGGTATTCAATGGCAGAATGCTTGTCCAGTAAGTACAAGGCCTTAGGTTTGATTCACATACACAAACAAGCTTTATCTGAGAGAGAAAGAGAGAGAAAGAAAGAGAGAGAGAGAGAGAGAGAGAGAGAGAGAGAGAGAGGAGAGAGAGGTTTGTTATCTATGGGGTACAGTATAGTTTGACCTATGGATATGCTGTCAAAAGATCAATCAAAGCCAGGTGTGGTGGCACATGCCTTTAATCCCAGTACCCCAGGCCCAAAGGAAGAAGTACAGCTCTTGAGTTCTAGGCCAGCCTGGTCTACATAGCAAGCTCCAGCATAATCAGGGCTATGTGGAAAGGCCCTGTTTTAAAAAAATTATAGGGGCTGGAGAGATGGCTCAGAGGTTAAGAGCACTGGCTGCTCTTCCAGAGGACCTGAGTTCAATTCCCAGCACCCACATGGTGGCTAATAACCATCTGTAATGAGATCTGGCGCCCTCTTCTGGCCTACAGGCATACATGCAGGCAGATCACTGTACATAATAAATAAAATTTAAAAAAAATTATAATAAAATAAATCAAGGTCATATATTCATCACCTCACCAACTTCCTTTTTTCTTTTTAAAGAATATTTTTAAAAATCCATTATTTTTGGGTTTTGGTTTGAGATAGGGTCTCACTATATATCCCTGGTCAGCCTGGAACTCTCTATGCAGACCAGGCTTGCCTGGAACTAACAGAGATCCACCTACCTTTGCTAGAACTAAGGGTATGTGCCACCACTTCCTGCCTTAAAAATTTAGTCTTACCGGGCTTGGTAGCATACATCTATAATCCCCAGCACTAAGGAGGTAGAGGTGAAAGGATCGAGTTCTAGGCCAGTCTAGGCTACATAATGCCTGTATCAAATATATGTGAAGAGGTTTCTTTAACTAAAAACTATTTCATTTATTATTGTTGTGGGTATATGTATGTGTGTGGTGGAGCTCATGCATGTCTAAGGACAACTTTGTGGGGTCAGTTCTTTTCCCACCTTGGGTTTTAGGGACTGAACTCAGGTGTCACTCTCACAGAGCAAGCAAGCACTTTACCCAGTGAGCCATCTCACTAGGCCTCTTAAGATTTTGTTGTTCTCTGGGCGGTGGTGGCGCACACCTTTAATCCCAGCACTTGGGAGGCAGAGCCAGGCGGATCTCTGTGAGTTCAAGGCCAGCCTGGTCTACAGAGTGAGATCCAGGACAGGCACCAAAGCTACACAGGGAAACCCTGTCTTGAAAAACCAAAAAAAAAAAGATTTTGTTGTTCTCTTATTATTTGAGGTCGAATCTTTCTATACAGCCCAGGCCAGCCTTGAACTCTTATAATCTCTCCTGCTTTAAGCTCCTGAGTACTAGAATTATTAGCCTGTGCCAGCATATCCAGATTTTTTCATTTTGCTTTTCTTTTTTTTTTTCTTTTCAGTCTTTTTTGTCAAGTGAGACAAGTTCTCACTGTGTTATCCAGGTTCACTTGGAGCTCCTGGGCTTGAGCTGGCATGTGTCCAGCTTCTTTTAGCAATTTTGAAATATATAATACATACAAATGTGGTTACCATCCAGGGTAATAGCTCACTAAAGCATATTCCACAGTCAATTACAAGTGGATAGCCTTTAACAAATATTTTCCTACCCCTACCTTCAACCTTATCTACACTAGAATCTATTAACCACCTTACTGCTTCTGTGAAACTGATGTGTGTGAAGGGTATGTACACACATGTTTGATGTATGTATATACACATGTATGTGCCAGTCAGTTTATGTGTGGATGCCAAAAATTGGAGCTACATGTCTTCCTTAATCATTCTCCACCCTATTTTTGAGCCAGAGTCTCTTAATGAGCCTGGAACTCACCAATTTGACTAGGCTGGCTGGCCATTGAGTTCTAAGGATCCTACCTACCTCCCCAGCCTGACACTGACTTTTTTAGATTCCACATCTAAATGTGATCACACACAATAACTGTTTTGCTTGTATTTAAAACACAGGCAACAAAACAAAAAAAGACAAATCTAATGATATAAAACTATACACAGCAAAGAAAATCATTATCAAAGTAAAGAGACATCTCGTGGTGGCTAAAAATACTGCAAACCATTCATCTGAGAAAGAACTAATAATAACATGTGAAGACCTAAAACAACGCAAAGTAAGAGAGCAAATTAATTTTAAAATTTAAAAAGGGGCAAAGAATCTGAATAATTATTTCTCAAAAGCCAGACGTGGTGGCACCCACCTATAACAACAGCACTGGGGAGGCTAAGGTAGGATTAAGAGTTCAAGGTTTGGGGCTAGTGAGAAGGCAGGCTCAGAGGTTAAGAGCACTGGCTGCTCTTCCAGATGTCCTAAGTTCAAGTCCCAGCAACCACATGGTGGCTCACAACCATCTCTAACTCTCGCTCCAGTGCCTCTGCACTGCGCGCGCGCACGCGCGCGCGCGCGCACACACACACACACACACACACACACACACACACACACACACGGTGACAGACATACTTTCAGGCAAAACACTCACAGGCATAAACACAAAAATCAATGAGTCTTTGAGATTTGAACTCAAAGCCTTCCTTAGCTATGGGACCCTTTGTTGCTTTGTTTTGTTTTGTTTTTCAAGACAGAGTCTCTCTGTGTAGTTTTGGTCCCTGTCCTGGATCTCGCTCTGTAGCCCAGGCTGGCCTCGAACTCACAGAGATCCACCTGCCTCTGCCTCCTAAGTGCTGGGATTAGAGGCGTGCGCCACCACCGCCCAGCACTATGGGACCCTTTTAAAAAAAGAAAAAAAGAGAAAAAAAAAAAAGACAAGTGTATCAATAAGTAAACAGATATTTCCTTGCTTTCTGGTATGACAAGTTATTGCAGACAAGGTTGTATTATTTCCTATTCCAGACTTGGAATCGGCCTTTTCAAGACACTCGGAACCCTCCAGTTCTCCCTCATGTGGCCAGCTGTGTCATTCTTCAGTGTAACCCTCTATAACCCGTACTATTGCTTCACTCCAAATAGAGTCCTTACTTCCTTTGAGGGAAGGAAGCATTTTAAAATCAGATGGGGTACTTCATCCGTGCACTCAGGAGGCTTAAGAGGATTGCCACTAGGTTGAAGGCCAACCTGAGCCACATAGTAAGTTCTAAGCCATTCTATACAGAATGAGACCTCTTTAAAAACAAAAAACTAACGATAATAAATAAAAAAGCATTTTCCATGACTAATGTACACTCTCAGTACAGTTCTCAGAAACTGCCATATTATATATATATATATATATATATATATATATACCACCTCCAAATGCTGCGGTCCTGTCAAGGAAACAAAATGACTGCATAGCTGGTTACGTCCATGCCTACTGTTTTATTCTAGTAAGAACGTTCTGTACACGTAAGCATTTCATAAATATCAATTATTAATGACTAACCTTTTCAAAGTGATGAATTGCCAGCCAAATCTCCCCTTGTGCATTGAAAACACAGCCGAGATTACTCCAAGCTACTGCAAAGTTTGGTTGCGTCTCAATTGCTTTCAAATAACATGCCTTAGGAGGGTTTAATGAAAGAAGGCGAGAGGGGAAGGAGATAAGGGGAAAGGGGAAAATTTGTAAAGGGGAAAAAAAAAAAGATTGGGGAGGGGGAAGAAGGTGATATTATTATTTCTTCTCTGACCAGCCAAAAGTGACCCTGCAGCATAGGCTCGCTTGCGCCAAAACTAATGCGCTGCCACAGCTGGCTGCTCCTGCGCCTGCGCCACCAGAACCCAAGTGCAAACCACCATGTTCAGTTCTGCCAACCAAAGAGTAATCCTCATCCCGGGACTCATCTGGGAGGTTGGGTGCTGCTAAACACTAATGCTGTACTCCTCTTATCTGAATACCTTCGGGCTCTAGAGACTGGTGTTCAACAGGATACCAATGAAGTCTAAGTTCCCCAGCCCAAGTTCCCCAAAAGGTGTTCTGCAAAATGCCAAGACATAACACAGGAAAAACAAAACTAAAACAAACAACAAAAACAAAAACAAAAACAAAAAAACAAAAAACAAAAAACACCCAATTTCATCATCAACTAAAATAGAAAAGAGGTTTCTTAAACTGGGTATAGGGGCACAGGCCTGTAATCTGAGCACTTGGGAGACAGAGGCAGGAGGATCATAAATTCAAGTTCACCTTCAGCTCTAAAATGAGCTGAAGGGTGGGAGAGGAGACAAAGCAAACAACAAAGTTTCTTTCCTACAGAACTTCCCCAAGCCTTCAATCTCTCATCATGCATTGTATAGAAAACCAAAAAAGTTAAGGGAAATGTTGCTTACAATAATGTTCTCCTTAAGATCAAAACTAAGCCACTGAGCCATACAAAAATGTTTTTGCCAAGTCAGTGAGCATCAGTTTACGTTTTCACTTTCAGACTCTTGAGACTCACAGCACACGCCTCTCTTCTGAGGAGGAAGAAAACAAAACCTCACATGACAGGATTGCACCTAGGTTGAGGTCCCTGTAATGCGAGCGCAAACATCGCTGGCGCCACCTAACAGCATCGCACTGCGCAATCGCTGCGAACTGCTGCGCTACATAGAACACCCCTAGACGCAGCAAACGGCCAACCAGATCCATTAATCTACTAGACAGGCCCGTAGAGAATATTTGCTTAATGAGATTAGTTGGACTCAAGGTACGTTAAAACCCAATTTTATCCAAAAAAGGCTACAGAATAGGGCTGAGAGAGCCAGTCAATCAGATTACTCATCTAGTCAACCGTTCACAGGGGCTCATTCGCACGCAATGCGCATTAACGCTGCGCAGCCTTTGCGCTACTGCAGGGTCACAGCGCATCATCAGAAGAGCAGAATGCTGCAATCCAAACAAAGAAGAAAAAGGAAAAAAAATGAACAACAAGAAGAGTTAGAAGCTTTTACTAGTAAATTATCTAATAATTTTAATATCTTAATTAACTTTTACTTATTTTTGACAGAATTGTGGCTATAGTATAAAACATTCTTTTACATAACTTGCTTGTAAATAAAATTATTTTAAGCTGTTTCTGAAGCCACAAGACAGAAGATTCAGGCATGGAGGCAAATTGTTTTGCTGTGGCAGTTACAAACCCGTTACCATATTTCTCATCATGTGACTTTTCGGTGCGTTCCTTGCTGGAAGAGGAGGAGGAGGTTGTGTGTCTGCCCTAGATCCAGGCCTCGAGCTCCCTTCAGCGAGGCACCTTACGCATGGAATAGGAGGTTTCACCCACCTGAAACCTTCTAAATACAATATCAATGGTGAAAAACCAAAAACAAGAGAGAAAATAAAAACAAGATCATTAGTAAAAGTTCAACAAAGCAATTGAAATTCTTTGGATGTCTATTACATATGGGAATGAGGACAGTCTCAAGTCTGTAACATGGGAAACATGCAGAAGGGAGAGGGTTAATCAGGGCTATTGCATACAGCAGGGATTTTTGCTGGAAGAAAGGCTCTTCATTTTCTACAAAGACAACTTAATTTTGCTGCCATCTACTAGGAATGTATGCTGGCTTGAATTTTCAAATGCACTGATTACAAAAGAAATACATTGCATTTCACTCAAGAGTATTTTCTGGTTTACTAAGTTCTCACAAAAAAAACAGAATGACATTTTTCAAACTAGGTGTCTCCAGAGCTCTGAAATAAAGAAGTCAGCAACCTAAGGCAGGCGCAACGTCTCAGCCTAAACCGATGTCTAAAGCTGCAGTGAAGTGCAATTCATGTTAGCTGTCCGCTTGGTGGGGTGACAATTGATAGGCGCATATCAGATATTTGTTCTAGAAATTACCAATTGCTTTATCAGCTAAGATTGAAATCAACATAGTTCATCAGCTGGAAACCTACATAAGGTTAATCCATAGTGTTGGCAGAATTTATGAGTTTTGCACTTAAAACTAGTGCTTTTAACGTTAGGTGGTACTGAAAAGCCTTCTCCCTCCCTGGATGAGCAAACAGACAGCTACGCTGCGCATACACTCCACGCATTAGCATGCGCGTGGGGCTCAGAGCAACAGGTGGGAGTTTCAGAAGCATTCTGGTTTCTCCCCACTCCTCACCCCTGCAGCGCGGTTGCGTAAGGTGGCTTGTAACAAGACAACTGCATTTATAAATTTAATTGTAAATTATACCAAAAGCTTTAATTAACCCAACCTGGTGTTCAAATTCATTATTTGGAAACACAGAATGCTAAAAGCCACCTTTCCACTTTGGCAAGTTTTCTTTCGATCAGTCCATTTCCCAAACAAACCAGCTTTGTCCTTCTGATTTTTTTTTTTAAGGAGGTGGGTGGGGAGGAATAAAAGAAGGAAGTGAGGAAGAAAAAGAAGGTAGGCAACTAGGATTGGGGAAAGAGGCAAAAGGAATTTGGGAAGGAAGTGAGGACAGGAAGGGCAGGAGGTTCCAATCAATAATTTGCAATATTTTAACAGCCTTTCTTCCACTGTAAAAAGGGTGAGGAAGATGAAGGGAGGAAGGTTAAATAAGAATTTTAAATGCCAGTATTACAGGGTAACATTTGGATGAAATTCTTCTCCACTTACAAGCCACAAAGGACTTAGAAGAGCAGCGTTTTCAATGGCACCTGCATCATATAGGCGTCTTGAGCCAAACCACAGGCACTCTGCTTGTCACTAGCAGGCAAGCCTCAGATTTGAAGGAATGTTATTGATTCCCACATAAGATCACGAAGGAGCCCATTGTTATAGAGATGATCTAGCTCAGCAGAAAGGCTCCACGATGCTCACGTTCTTGCTTTACCCCCAGATTTAGAACAGATATGCCAAAGCCTGGTCCTGCTCTAGTCTGAGGCAAGTCATGCCGAGAGTTTTCCTCAGTTTCATAGGACTATTTTGTGAAGATAGCTCAATGAAGAGTTGAAGACTTGGCAAAAGGTACAGGTTTTCATAACTAATGCTTAAATGTGTTCTAGCAAACACCTACCTTGGCTTCTTCCAAGCGACCCAGGGCTTTGAGCAGGTTCCCCAGGTCACTGCGAACACAGTACAAATCCTAGAAACCCAGAGATATTGTCATTAGTTATAGTGTTTTCTCATCAAAAATATCCCAACATCACTTATACACATCTAGCTCTGCCATTTTATTGTCAACTAAAAGTGGCACTTGACAAACTTAAGCACAGGCCCACAATTCATCTTCTAATTCCCAGAAAATCCAAAAGTAACCTGATGGTGAAAATCTAACCTGAATTTATAAAACATTTACAGAATTTATTTCTCTTGCTTAGTATGAATATTATCTTCAGCCACACAGATATAAATGTGTTTTGACATCAGCTGCTGCTCCAGTTCTGGCTGGGAGATCTGTATATGGAACTACTGTCTAATATCCTTTCAAATGCATTTGGTCTCATCAGTTTCAAACACAAGACTACAACTACAAGACCTTTCTAGAGCCTCTCTCCTCTCCGAACATCACCCGGTTGGGGAAAAAAAATTATTGCATATTTATTCAACTGTTTAATTCAAGGTTATGATGAATCACTCCTGTATCAAGGAGCAGAAAATTTTCCACAGCAGGAAAAACAGCGCTGCACTCAGCAAGTGATTACCTGTCAGCAAATCTACCCTTTGACTCTCAGGGTTATTTAGAAACCCTTACTTCATTTCATGCCTAGGCAGGAGGATTACCATCCAGCCACAGCCTCAATCCTGCCACCTGCCACTAGATTACTCATTAGAATTAAGTGCCATCAGAGCGGAGTGGGTGAATAATGAAAAGCGGCTGACTCTTTTTATTAGCAGCTCAACTGTGTTGCTAGCCCTGACACACCAGTCCGTTCATTGGATGACATGCTCAACAGATAGTGAGCTTAAATTTTTATTTGCACAGTCTGCTTTTGCCAGTGGAATTTATCAGTCAATAACAAGCAGAGATAATGGCAATATGTGGCACGTTTATCAGCCCAAACTGTTACGTGGGTGAAATAACCTTAAATTAAATCCTACAAAGTGGAATTTTATTAAATATTCCAAAGAACTATCATGTACATTATTCTTCCAGCAACTGTATAATGGTTTCCAGAATCGATTAGTTTTACTGATAAACTGCCTCTGTATTGTTTACTGTCATTCACTAGATGATCCAAAAAGGTAATGGCTATCTAAACTGGGACAATTCCATGATCCACCTGAGTTAGTGCTGTCTCTCAAGCAGTGATTGATACTTTGGAAGAGTATGGTTATCTTGTAGTGAGTGGCCTTAAGAACAGGCTGATAGTAATCCTCAAAGCATCTCATGTACCAAGCACAGAACACACACCTGTAATCCCAGCACTTGGGAAACTGAGGCAGGAAGATCGTCATGAGTTCAAGCCCCACCCCCAAGCGCAGTTAATATCATAGTGAGTTCTAGGCCAGCCTGCACTACAGAATCAGACTGACTCTAAATAAATACATGAATAAATAAACAAAACATGCAAACAACTCACAGGTACCATTCATTAATCTTAATACCAACTAACCACCTTCTGTAACTAGTCTAAGCACTTTGGAATCCTATTTGTGTTCTGAGAAATAATGAATTCTATAATCTTGCTATTTACTTTGTGTAGGTTTCCTCCTCTGAACCAACTTAACAAGGTAGCCCTCTGTTTGACAGGCTATGTCTAAATAATCTGCTTACACAAGCTCCCTCTACCACTTTTTAATGGGGGATATGTTAGAGTTTCACCAATTTCTATGGCTGTTCTGAGCCACATAAATCAGAAACACTACAATAACTAAGGGCCTAAAGGCTGTTTGTTGTTTGTTTTTTTGTTTTTTGAGACAGGGTTTCTCTGTGTAGCCCTGACTGTCCTGGAACTCGCTCTGTAGACTAGGCTGGTCTGGAACTCACAGAGATCCACCTGCCTCTGCCTCCCAAGTGCTGGGAGATTAAAGGTGTATGCCACCACTGCCTGGTTTAAGGCTGTATTTTCTTAATTTTTTTTCAAAATTTATTTATTATGTATGTATACACACACCAGAAGAGGGCACCATATCCCATTATAGACGGTTGTGAGTCTCCAAGTGGGTGCTGGGAATTGAACTCTTGACTTCTGGAAGAGTAGCCAGTGCTCTTAACCGCTGAGCCATCTCTCCAGCCCAAGGCTGTATTTTCTTAAAGATTTGTTTTATTATTTTTAATTTTGAATATAGGGTGTGCACGTCAGTGCATGTACCCTCAGAGGCTAGAAGTATTGCATTGTCCTGGAGCTGGAGTTACAGGTGGCTGTGAGCTGCCTGACATGGGTACTGGGATTTGAAATTGGGTCCTCTGGAAGACAAAGTATGTGCTCTGAATCACTGAGCCATCTCTCCAGCCCCACCTATATATTTTTACCCACTGTTACATAATTTTACCAGCTAGTTTCTATGAACTCTTAGTGGAAGATTATTTAGTTATATCATCTAGATTCATCACAGCATCCTACAACAAAAATTTATTTTCTTATGTATTGGCAATGTAAGTCAGTTGGTAGGAAATAATTAAGTAGGATGCCAAAAGCCCTAGGTTTGATCTCCAGAGTTGTAAAAAAAAGAAAATGAGAATATAAATACCTTCAAGATTACATTAAAATAATAAGTCCACTTTAGAAAAGGCAAAACATATCCTATAAGTAGACAGGTAGAGTGCCTGAGAGTAGAGCTCTGAGGCACAGCACTTGTCTGGGCTACAACAAGGCCTGAGTTCAATCCCTGGTACCACGAAAACAAACACAACAACTCTCTCTCTGCTGGCATGGTGGCACATGTCAATAACTCCACTTGGGAGGTGGGAGCAGGATTATCAAGAATACAAAGTCATTCTCAGCTACTCAGTCAGTTCAAGGCCAGCCTAGACTAAGTGAGAATCACTCTCAAAAATGCCAAAATAGGGCTGGAGAAATGGCTCAATGGTTAAGAGCACATGCTACTCTTCCAGAGGACCTGAGTTCAATTCCTAGCACCCATATTAGGCAGCTCTAAACCACCTATAACTCCAGTTCCAGGGGATCTGACACCTCCTTCGGGCTTCCATGTGCACAGATACAACACACATATACATAACAACAACAACAACGATATTTTGAAAAAACAAAATAAACATAATCATGAAATTCAAATCTACAGTCATGCGCGCGCACACACACGAATACTTAAATGTATACAAAATACAAGAACACTACAATTCTCCAAAAGTCCATTCAAAACCCTGTGTCAAATTCTGCTTAATCTGTCAAATCAAAATAGTATCTAAGAAAATCACATTGCTTAAACCTGGCTCATTCTGCCCATCCATAGTTAATATTTATGAAAACCTTGATTTAATAATGTATCTAAAACCAAGGAAAATAAGTTAGACATACACACTCAAAGAGATTTAAGCTGGGCCTTCATAGCTGAGTAGAGACTTAAAGGAATAAGGCATCAAAAACAAGGGAAAAAACGGTATGATTAAAGGAACCAGAAATAAGGTATACCTATGTAACTATCCCCCCCCGCCCCCCCCCCCCAGTGTAACAACTGCTTCCAGCGACTTTCCTCTTAATGTTCCACCTCTGGACCCTCCACATAGGCACACACTGAGGAAAACCGGGCTGATGAAAACCTCCAATGGTTCTCAACTGCCTCTCAAATTCAATTCAAACTCGGCAGCCTCTATTCTTCTGAAGTCTTCCAATTGACTCTGCTCCACGACACTCACTTCTCCCTACTACTTACTCACCACTTCAGCCTGGTAAGTCTACTTGCTGTTTACCTTCCTACAGAAATGCTTAGGTTCTAAGCACCTCTCCAGGAAGTCCTCTGATTAATACTCTCCAACAATAATCACCCGAGGAACTCGTATCATTTTTTTCCTTTATGGGTCAGGTCTGTCTCACAAGATAACCCCTCCAGAACACATTCCCCAACTCCTCACCAAGCACTGTACACAACAATAAGCACTTGAATATTTAAATGTGACCCTTTCCAGCAACCTTAACAAAAAGAGTAGAGAGAAGTAGAAATGGAAGGTGGTTTTTCTCATGGTTCAGCTATCTGGGACTCTCACAAGAACAAAATCAACATGACAGTAACACATGATGGGATGCCAGTCACTCTCAGCACTGTGTTATCCACCATCCAAGCAGAAACAGCTTCTCAACCACTTACACACTCAGGCTCACAGCTATCACACAAAGGAGAACTGTCTGCATAATTTATAAAGGGATTGCCAAGTAAGGGCAATTCTAACGAGCCAACATAGAAAGAACACTAGAGGAAACAGTGCCTTAAAATATGACAAATGAAAATTTCACCAAATGGATTAAGCCACAGAACATTGCAGAAGGCAGCTCCAAATATAAAAATATGGAACAGCTCTATCTGAAAATTTCTGAATACAGTCACAGACTACGTTTTAAATTGACGTATCTATAAACTTACAAAAGAGGCACTGCCGAAAATCAGTAAAATGAACTTAACGTTTTAATTTTTCACTTCTACAAAAGCAAAATAAGAGTTTCTCCAGCCGGGGTGGGGGTGGGGGTGCACGCCTTCAATCCTAGCACTTGGGAAGCAGAGGCAGGCGGATCTCTGTGAGTTCGAGGCCAGCCTGGTCTACAGAGCGAGATCCAGGAAAGGCTCCAAAGGTACACAGAGAAACCCTGTCTCGAAAAACCAAAAAAGAAAAAAAAAAAAAAAAAAAGAGAGAGCTTCTCCAACTAATTTTCAGACTGCCAACTGCACCTACAATTCCAGCCCATGCTAGAGTAGCAATGCATATAGCACAAAGAACACACTGTAAGGAACAGACTCAAAACACTGGCAGAGCTGGACTGTCACCAGGCATTTGACAGGAAGTTTCATCCTGAAAACTTAAAACACAACCACTGTGGCGTATTGAAGTGAAATCGAGGGAGTTCACACAACTCCGTTTTTATTCTTACTGTTAAGAACAGGGAAATAAGGACTGGAGAAATGGCTCAGAGGTTAAGAGCACTGGCTGCTCTTCTAGAGGACCCGGGTTCAATTCCCAGGACCCACATGGCAGCTCGCAACTGTCTGTAACTCCAATTCCAGGGGATCCAACACCCTCACACCAATGCACGTAAAATAAAGTTAAATAAATTATTTTAAAAAAAAGAGAAATAGGGCTGGAGAGATGGCTCAGAGGTTAAGAGCACCGACTGCTCTTCCAGAGGTCCTGAGTTCAATTCCCAGCAACCACATGGTGGCTCACAACCATCTGTAATGAGATCTGGCACCCTCTCCTGTATATGTAATAAATAAACAAATCTTAAAAAAAAAAAAAAAAAGGATGCCTCAAGTCAAAAAAAAAAAAAAAGAGAAATAAAAGTAGCTAGCATCTCTCCCTATAAGAAACAGAGCCAGGTGGGGGTCACCCCAATGCCGTTAAGAAGTAAACTCAGCCGGGCGGTGGTGGCGCACGCCTTTAATCCCAGCACTCGGGAGGCAGAGCCAGGCGGATCTCTGTGAGTTCGAGGCCAGCCTAGGCTACCAAGTGAGTTCCAGGAAAGGCGCAAAGCTACACAGAGAAACCCTGTCTCGAAAAACCAAAAAAAAAAAAAAAAAAAAAAAAAAAAAAGAAGTAAACTCGTTGTCTTAGTGTTATCTTGCTTTGGAAGTACATGATGTTAAGTTTCCTGTTAATAGGTTAGATATTTAACAATACAAACTATGCATAGCTATATTTAGATAGTAGCATGGCTCTGTTTCTCACTTTAATTTCCCTTCTCAATATAATCCTATGGTCAACTGTCAGCAAAGGTAACTCTCTACTACACAGACAGGCAACTAAAAACCTGAGCCAGGGCTGGGGATCTAGCTCAAGTGAAGAGTGCTTATCTGCCACGCACAAAGTCCTGGGTTCTATCCACAGTGCCACATAAACTGGGCACTGGGGAAGCAAGGGCAGGAAAATCAAGAGTTCAAGGTCATCCTCAACTACTTAGTGAGTTAGAGGCCAGCCTAGGCTACACAAGACCCAATGTCAAAATAAATGGACAGAGTAAAGTTAACCACGATTACAACTGTGCAAGAGAGCCAAGCTGAGTTTACACAGTCAACAAGTAAAGGAGAAACAATGAAGGAAAACAATGTACTATATCCTGGGCCTTACGAAGAATCAAGTCCACGCCCCAAAGGCAGCCCCTTCAAGGTTAGCTGTCTAACATTTTGTTAGTAACTAGATAGGACTGCAATAAAAATTACAAATGAACTCAAATTTCAAACATACACGGAGAACTTCTGAAAGACTATGTAAGAAATTACTTTCATTATCTGCAAGCCTATGCAATTTCTCACTAGATTAAAAACTAATGAATAAAAATCATTTATTGTAATGAACACACAAATAAAAACAACATGTAGCTAAACTAAGGTAGTCACTCCAACAAACAACTGGCCCAGACCCAAACTCTATACATCTCAATTAACAGTTAAAACAGCCATTCCATAGTGATTTTTATCTTTTTTTAAAAATAAAAGTAATAGAAGTTTTTAAATTTTCAAAAATAACTTTAAAAATAATTGTTTAAAAGATATTAAAATGAAAAATTATCACAAAGCTTTGGCAAACTACTAAAATAAGCTTCTGTTTGCTAAATTATAAAACTGGAGTCAAGAGCCAGGCATATATGCAGAATGGTTTCCAGGCTGGCACAAGGGCTGCCTTTGGGCACAGAAGGCCCTTTTGAGCTTTCATTTTTCGTTCATGTCAACATTTGCTTCAGTAATTCAACTTCAAGTTTCAACATCCACTTCATTATTGCTAGCTACGTGATCTCAAGAAAGTTACATAACGAAGTCTATTGGGGTTTTTATTATTGGTAAAACTGGAAATAATGCCATGCTCCTCAAAGGATCACGGTAAAGATTCAGAACTTTTATCTGAAGCAGCAGTGTCTGACTTGTAGACGACTTTCGATAACGGCAGCTGTACCAGTTAATCATTAAGCACTTCCAGGGTGGCTGCAAAGTCAATGTTGACGCAGCTCAGGCTGCCAAGACCCACCCCCATCCCTAACACTTATCTCTTAAAAGTTTCCAGCCACTTTCCCTTAATTACATCAACAGTTTCCAGGGCAAGTTTTACATCCCTGTGTTTTCTTTAAAAATTTCTTGTTTCACACGCTGTATTTTCATCTTTCCCAGAGTCTAATACAGTATGAGCCTAATATCTGTCAACCAGAATACACTTGCTCCCTTGAAAACACATGCAATTTAGATTAAAAAAGAATTGAAGAACTAATGCAAAGTCTGGTCTGGATGTATAATTGCCTTGATTCTACTACTTTTAACTATATTGGGAGAGGGAATAAATTGAGATCGTTTTGTACACATCACTAATATACTAGCTATTTTTAAAAAACCATTTTATATTACAGATTAAAATCTTTTACCCTCCTTGGTGCATGAGCTGGCTTTCTGGAACCTAGGGCCTATGCTGAGACACTTTGCTCAGCCTTGGCGCAGGGAGGAGGCAACTGGACCTGCCTCAACTAAATGTACCAGGCTGAGCTGAATCCCCAGGGGAGACCTTGCCTTGGAGGAGGTGGGAATGGGAGGAGGATTGGGGGGAGTGCTGGAAGGTGGGAGGAGGGAGGACAGGGGAATCCATGGCTGATATGTAAAATTAAATTAATTATAAAATAAAAATATTTTTTAAAAAAGATCTTTTACCCATCATTCCTTGAAAAATCAAGAAATGTTGTACATACCCATCAGAATTTACCCAAAGTTCACTAAAATAGCACAAAAAAGTGTCTTGTGCTTTATTAGCAGTACCAAAAGAATTGACATAGCTTTTTGTTTTGTTTTGTTTTGTTTTGTTTTTGGATTTTTCGAGACATGGTTTCTCTGTGTAACAGTCCTGGTTGTCCTGGAACTCACTCTGTAGACCAGCCTGGCCTCGAACTCACTGAGATCCGCCTGCCTCTGCCTCCCAAGTGCTGGGATTAAAGGCGAGCGTCACCGCCGCCACCACCACCACCTGGCTGATACAGCTTTTTTGTAAGGATAATTTTTATGCTATTTAACTTTTTAAAAAGGGTAGATTTTTTTTTAACTCATGCAGACCAAGTCAAACCTATTTCATCTTTCAAGTGCATAAACATATTAAACATATTTAGACTCTTGACTTTCTTTCCTGTCTAAAGTATCAAATGATATTTGTTTGTTTTCTGGAATGCTGGGAAGGGGAAACAACTGATAAACTTTTACTTACAGGATTGTACTGAAGAGCTGAGACGTAAGCTTGTACTGCTCCTTCCATGTCACCTGCTGCTACCAAGGCTGCTGCCAGGTTAATATAACCATCAATGAAATCAGGCTTGAGCCGCAAGGCGTGTCGATAATGCTCAATTGCTTCCTGCAACTGCCCTCTTTCCTTGTACACATTCCCCAAATTCGAATAGGCTTCTGCTAGAAGGGGATTCTGTTTAATTGCCAAGGTGCTAAAGTGAGCAGATCTGGAAAAGTGGAAAGCGTTGATGCATGGATATGCATGTTAGAAAAGAGGAGACATGGCTCATCCGCAAGCGTAACAGTTTCCGAAAATCCTGTTCTACGGAACATTACCCTTTAACCAGCACACACAAGAAAAGTTTGAAAACTAAAACTTTTCTAAGATGAGCATACCCAGATTCCATATAGGAAAGCTGGTTCTTATGTAAGGAAATTCTTATTAGAATCTATCACCAAACTGCTATTGTATAATGTAATCATTAAGATCTAGAATAAAAATGCTATGTGCATGAATCTCATTTTCCATTTGTTGTTAAGATTTAATGACACACATCTACAATGCCTAAGTGTGCCAAAATGATAACTTACTAAAAGATCCAAAGTACAAATTCTTCTCTTTTGATTAATTCAAGTGATTAGCTAAAAGCAACAATGATTTAAAGAAGGTATTTCCAACTTGAACTACATATGCCCCTCCTACCAGAGTCCCTTAAGCTGTCAGGTCTGGATGCTCAGATGTACACTACGAATAATTATCTGAAAAGAATTAATAAAGCAGCAGCCCCAAGTGATAAAATCTAGGGGAAAAAAACCTAGTCATACTGATAATGTGCTCACCCCCACAAAACAGGGGAGAAAAACCTAGCAGCTAGGCATGTCAAAAATGAGCAAAAAAAAGAGCACCTGTGTGTTGGTGACTCAGACGAAAGCCAGCACTGGAAAACTCTCAAGTTCAAATATTTAGTTCTCATTTTTTAAGCTCAGCACCCAGAGGCAGGTTACCCCGACATCTCCTACCTGTCCAGCCTTCGACACTGGAAGTGTATAGATGAAAGTAATAAAAGGACACCAGTATTGTCAGGCTCTTGTCGCCAGAGCTGCATGCAGTGTCTCTCAGCTGCCTCAAAATCTCCTGCCTGATATTCTCGATGTGCCAACTCAGCTAACCCTTGGAAGGAAAGCATACGTTTCGTTGGTTCTGGAGAATCATCAAAACATTTGAGGGAAGGAGGGGGGAAAACAAAAAGTTAGAAACGCAAACCAAAAAAAAAATGTAAAAATATGGTAAATTAAACTTAAAGATGAAAATGCTTGAAACTATGTAAAGCACTAGAGTGTTCTGCATTTTATTTAAAGCCCCAATCTACAGAATTGATCTTCAAATCCACCCATTACTAAGGCTTCCTTTTCTAAACCACAGTAATATTTACTTCCAAATGAGATTCTTTTTAAGTCTGTAGTTTTGAGCTATAAATCACAGGTAGTTAGCATACTGACACAAAACATTAAACATGAAATCTGCAAAAGTTACAAAGATTTGTCAGAACAGCACCAACCTAGTCCTAACAATACTTCATCCTACATTTCAAGTTGGGTTGGTAAGGGCTGGGATATTCTAACACTTCCTCGGTGCAGGTGACACCAGGTGTCTCCATAACTCTTTATACTGCTGTTTGTGAGTTTCACAGCTTTATTTTTTTAGGAGCAACAATAAAAACAAGCCTAAGGAAAACAACTGAAAGTCCAAGTGCTAATTTCACTTTTAAAGCAGCTGATAATCTAGAATCTGTCAAGGGCTAAAGCATTTAATGGGTTCACCAAACATTTTAAACAAAGACCCAAAGGGTGCTGCTCCTTTACTGGCAAGGACTCACAAGAAGACCAAATTAGCTAAATCCCACCTACACTTCCTTAACGCTAACATTTTCCGCTGTGTTCCCGGCTTTCACCGAAGGATTAGGACATTGAAAACAACCCTGTACAATATCCAGGCAACCTACCATTGCAATAGTTTAAAAATGCTACAATATAGAAAACTGGGCAAAATATAAAATAAACGACAAAAAATACTTTTTTTCTGTGGGACTTGACAATGAAAAGCTGAAGCCCAGGTACATGCCTAAGGCTCAGCTGTAAACATTTCTCTCATAAATGATGAAGTAGAAATTCAACCATAACACTCTCTAGTCTATCTAGATGGTTAGAATGGGAAACCACAGACCTAGTAGTACATAATTTTACCAAGGTCATGGGGACAAGCTCAAATTTAAGCCAAGCTCCCCCATATCAGAGCTGATGAGTGCTCTGGATACCCTAGAAAGCAATTTCCTGACACAATGCACAGCTGACCACAAAAACAAAGACCAGGAATATCTGTGTCCAAATCTGAGGTCGGAGCTTTAAGATAAACTAGAAAATTACATTTTAGACAAGAATGCAGCACTTGCTAGCTCCTAAATTTAGCACATTACTTTGTCGGCACTTATCCAAGTCGCTTATCTGCTCCTTTAATACTGGCCATTTCCTCAAATAAAGTTAACAGTCAGAAAAGGGCAAGCCCTTACAAAAATCTAACACAGAATCTTAAATCTTGGAAAATCACTGTGGGAAAACGGGAAGGCGGGGATCGGACTAATTATTAATCCCACTCCCGTCAATTGTGGATGACATACTATTGAAGATTCATCCATTTATTATCGCACAATGTCCAAAACCAGCAACTGAAATCTTGACACACAACTGCAAAACAACAAAAAACAATATCCTCTTGGAAACCTTAGAAGCGCAGCTCGGTTCCTCACTCCCTCCCGCCCCAAATAGCCTCAATCTGGAAAGGCAGTTGAAGGACAATCCTACAATTTGGTTGTTTTCTTATTTTCAGTAGCGAAGGCTCGGGAATGAATTGTCGAAAAGGGGCAACCGCTTTGCACTTGTGCAGCTACACTCCAGGTGCTTTACAAACTCTTCAAGCAAGAATGGAAACTTAAAAAAAAAAATACACACCCTATGAATAAAGAGATAACTGGGCTAAAGAATGGGGGTGAAAACCCAGAGGCGGCGGCGGAGGAATACATTGAGAAAGTGACACAAAGAGAGAATTGGGCGGGCAGGGTGGTCGATGCCAAGCAAGCACCGAGGTGGTTTCTTCCCCAAGGATAGGAAACGATCTTCGGGCTGGCACACTTGCAGAGAAAGGGTGTGGTTGCCATGAGCGGGGAGGGCTGACGGGGTGGGAAACTCAGGACGGAGGCAGCGGGTGCAATTGGGCGATGGCTAAGAGAACCCCTGGAAATTTCCAACCTAAACCGGGGCCGCTCAACCCAAGAACACCAGAAGGCGCTGGCAGGCAGGCGTGCGGACTCAAGGTCCCCTCTTCTTGAGGTTACTTGGAAGCACATCGAGGAGCTTTCGCTAGTCTTTGCCTGATGCAAAGTGAGACTAGGATTACATCAAAAAAGCACCCCGGCCCCAGACTGGCAGAGGGGGACTAAATGTGGCCAAGGGAAAAAGGATGGGAGGGTGGGAGGTGGAAGTGCACGGGGGGCGGGAGCGACAAGCTGGAATTGGGGGAGAAAGCAGTTGCGATGGAGACAGAAAGAGCAGGGATTCCAATGCAGCCAGCCCATTCCAAGACATTCTAAGCGCACACGTGTGCTAGAAAGCGTCCCGAGAGAGAAGGCTAGAACACTGGTGGGATAAAACAACAACGAAAAAGCCCAAAAGCAAGCAAAATGCAAGCAAGCAACGAGGGAATGTTTACGGAACGGACGACAGCATCATACCCGATCAGATGGCAGTAGAACTCGAGAGTTCAGCAATGCCACTGATGTAATGGGGATGGTTAGAGGGAAGGGAGTGATGAGAGATACAAGACGGCACCAGACCCCAAAGGGACGTCTGCCAAAGTAGAATGGGACACTGGTACCTGTGCTGTCGGCCACGTTGCCCACGGAAGACGCCATCTGGAGCTTCTTGAAATAGAGCAAGGGGGTAATTGCTTCTACTGCCGCCACTACTGGCAAGAATGTTTCTAGAGGTAGCAGGAAAAAGGCAGCAGCCGTATCAGTGTTTTGGAAGGCTTAAGGGGCGGCAGCAGATACTGGGCTCGAATCTTAGGAACTCTTGTTAGACATCTACCTCTCACTGTCTTGAAATGGCGGCGATGGCTCCTCGATCGAAACAACACAGGCCGGAACTACTTTCTGTTACAATCAAGTACCCCGCGGAGGTAGCGCGTAATAAGACTACCGATCAAATGACTGTAATCAAAATCACTTGCTCTTACGTAACCTTCCGCCCAAGGTCCATTGCGACAAACACGACTAATAGAGAGCGCATGCGACAACCTTGTCAAGGCAACTCCGGGTTGAGGGCACCCTGTGGGCAAGAGCCTGCAAGTTTTTAAGAGAGAGGCGGAAGGGCAAAAACGCACGTCGATTACTTTTTTTTTTTTTTTTTTTGGGCAAGTGCTAAAGTAGGAGTCTACTACCTGGTCATTGATGTCGATGTTAGCAGGAATGCCAGAGACGTCTAGAAAAGTTTAATGAACTCCATTCGTAAGAAAATGGGTAGTTTACATGGCCAGTGTGTCAGTTCTAAGCAAATAGATGCGAAAATTGTATTTCCGAGACGGAACTGTTCGAAACGATGGGGGAGCCGGTACCGATTTGAATGCTTCTCGATTCGGACTCCACCCATGAATTTAAGTACTTTGATGAGAAAGAATGATACTTTCTCTGGGCTGAGTGGACCTAAATGTGTCCGGTTTGAACCATATAGCCCGAAAATTCAAAATCGTTGTGGTATTCGGGAGAGTAATAGTCTACAATAACAGGGTAAATGCTCAATTACTTGGGAACCTGCTGCGAGTTTACATGCCAAAAGCAACCATGAAATGTTAAAGATGATTCGTTTTCGTCAAAATTCCTGATTCTGAGTTGTGACTTCGTTTAGCACAACAGCTCTGCAAATCGTTATGGTCCGCGAATGCCATTGAGCTTAAGACAATTCAGCAATACTAAATGCGTTCATTTGCCATCTGCTTAAACTACACATCTACAGTGAATCCCGAATTGCCGTCCTTTGACAAAACAGCTCTTAGGATCCTCCTGCGGTTTCAAGTGCAGCATTCGGACATTTTGTCATATTATTATTAATTTATACCTCCTGCCTTGTTCCTAGAAAATTTTAAGATAACTTGTCACATCAGCAAGCAATTTTTACAAGCCACTAGAGGCTATAGTTAGATCGCTTAGAGAGCCTTTTTGTTTTTTTAAAAAAAAAAAAACTCTTTGAAGTAAGAAAAATCGGTGAGCTTGTGTAAAAATGTTTGCTGTCTAGTCCCTTGGCGACATAAAAAATAAGTCCTCAAATGCTGCTTCAGTTTTTTGGAATCGTTGACCAAACTGAACCCTGGATATGAGTGTAAAGAAAGTTGATAATATTAATTTTCGCCCCATAGAATCACAGCATGTAGTGGAAAAGAAGGTTCATCACACAAACTCTCCGGTACACCGGCCTTATCTTTTCATTTGATATACCTGGCAAGCCCCTCCCCCACCAAGTGCGCCACCTTCAGTGAATGCTCTCAGCTTTTCCGCTTTAAGAACAGCCCTCTCAGTCTACCAGCAGATGTTTAGGCCTTCCTGATTAATGCAAGGTGGTTAAGTAAAACTTGTTGAATGTCAGGTCATGCTCCCGGTCGGACAGCTATTTGACTCATAGAAAACTGGTCTGGGTTTCCCTCATCTGAGAGAGAATTCCCAGGCTGTTATTAGATGTTTTGCTACTATGAAAACAGTTGTTTTGTGAGGCTCTAGTAGCTCAGCAAGGAAAGCCCCTTCAAAGAATCAGCCCAGGAGCCGGTCCTGAATAGCACCTGGGAGGTTTGGTTCCGGGAACTTAGCAGTCAAGCATACTTTCTTCAGCCAATAAAGTAACATTTACTAACACCTCTATATTCGAAGCACTGTGGGAAACATAAAAGGGAAAAGAGAAAATCTTTGCCCTCAGGGAACTTCAAGTCCGGTTAGGTAAACCCAAAAAGTCACTTAACAGTAATACTCAGGATTGTTTTAATGAAATCCATTTACTCTACTGTCTGGAAAGGGGACCTCCACCTCGGACTAGAGGGGCCAGACGATGAAGGCTTGTGCTGGGCATTGCCTTGAAGGTGGTGCTTTTGTGTTTTCACTTTTTTTTCTTTTTTATGCAGAAATTCGAAATTTGGAGTCATTTGTAAATATATCAGCTGCTTCGATTCACTCTAACACCAATGATGATGTATTACCTTCCTATCCCTTGTAACATCCCCAGAAACCTACTGGCTTAAAACCCACTTTTCACAGCAATACCATCGCTGGAGGAGGAAGCTGGGACATGCGGTTCCCATTTGCAATCACTGGAAGAGTGTTCCAAAGGTTAAATGAAGCTGAACTGAACAAAATACATTGATGAAGCACCCCAGGCTCTCCAGATGTGTGGGGATCCTATTCTAGAGCCCCTTGGAGTCTGTAACCAGTCACAATGAAGAAAACTGGTCTTGAAACCTTCCAGAAAGAAAGAAAGAAAGAAAGAAAGAAAGAAGGAAGGAAGGAAGGAAGGAAGGAAGGAAGGAAGGAAGGAAGGAAGGAAGGAAAGAAAGAAAAATTTTCCAGAAATCATTTTTAATATATTATTGTTGTTGCGTGTATGATGTGTGTGGGCTCGTGTACCACAGTGTGCATGCAACAGTATGCGAGTGGAAGTCAAAGGAAAACTTTGTGCGTTCTCTCCACGTTTGGGGATTGAACTCAGGCTGAATCATTTCACTGGCCTCCCCCTCCCCCCTTTTCTTAAATTGGAATAAGACTAAAGAAAAACAAACCAGTTTTATGGTAGTATAGCCATCATTAGCCAATGAATTGGGAAATGAGAAATTTATTTGCTGGCTGCTATGATGAAAAGAGTGACCAGCTGGAATAACAGTGAAAAGACGGGAAAACAGCACACCTGTAACAGAGAAAGCCTAACGGAGAAAGCCCGACAGATAACAAGGCAAGATAAAGATCTGCAAAACAAAGGTAAGAAGCCTGGGGAGCCTTCCTGAGCTCTGCCTAGGGATGTACTTTTCCTCAGGCTAGGTGTCTTTAAAGATTTGAAATGGCAGGGCTCAAAAGGCCACGTAGGTCCACTTACTTCTTCAATGATCACTTGGTTTCTTGGCCTAAAAGAGACTATGAAAATACACGTCAAAATGAAGGCAAAGCTGAGCCTGATCTTGGTCCTTCAGGCCTGGAATCCCAGCACTTGGGAGATTGAGATGATCCTGCTGCCTCCACGCAGGGCTACATAAATGCATTCCAGGTTAGGCTGAACTACAGTGTGGGACCCTTCTCAAGGGGGAAAAAAAAGAAAGATAGAAAACAAAAATAAAGTGGAGGCCAAAACCTTGGTTCATCCTCCCAATCCAAGTCTACCGTGGAATGTTGTCCAAAAAGATGTTCGAAGTCTACAGCCTGAAACCATTTGCAAAGAGGAAAAAAAATAATAAATGCACTGAAGGGCTTGGGATTTCAAAAGAGACTTGTATCTTGTCCTGTGGCTATGTGCCTGCGGAACTATTTTCTGTGCTTCTAGATAAGAGGCTATTGTCTGCTCAGTTCTCTTCTATTCTCCTTAAGTGGGAGCCAGCTCTTCCCTCAAGAAGAGAATCTTGGTTTATTGATTGGCACCAACAAGACTTTCATTGCAGAGCCCTGGAGTGAGCCATGCTGTCCCCGCTAACTTACTCATTGCTACCTCCAATGCAGAATTAAAAAAAAAAAAAATCCAAAGGAGCTGTGAGAGCTCTCCAGCCCAGAGTCTGTGTCTGAAAGTACTTGCTGTCCTCTTCCTGTGGTTTCAGTGGAGAGCCGTCACGTAGCACTGAGAAGCCTTCCACAGGGGCTGAAAGAAACTTGTAAGAGAACAAGGATGGTAGTGGGGACAAATCACACTAGAAGACAGAAGAGAAATAGCACAGGTGTTAGATGGTGCTTTTGTTCTTCTTTGTTCTGGGTGGCTCTGATGACCATTATTTTTTAAGCTTGAGCTTTTGTGTCCATGGTAAGCACTTCACAGTAAAATTGAACACTCAAAGGACAGTTTTGGCTTTTATGAACAACCACATGTAAAAGGACAATGGTTGGTCTAATTGAACATTCAACAAGGGGTGCTGGAAATAGAGCTTTTTGTTGTTCAAGGTCTCCTTTGTCTGAACGTGCAATTTCCTTGGTTAGATTGACCAATCCAGTATCACCGTTCCTGTGCCATTTACATTATGTCAGCATATCCTAATAGACTTATTTCCAAAACTGTCTAACCAAACCAAGTGAAGAATTTTCTAGCATTGCTGAGAGATTGTGAAAACACAGCACTGTGCACTTTGTGAGCAAGAAAAAGAGGTTGAGCCAGGCGGTGGTGGCGCACACCTTTAATCCCAGCACTCGGGAGGCAGAGGCAGGCGGATCTCTGTGAGTTCGAGGCCAGCCTGGGCTACAGAGTGAGTTCCAGGACAGCCAGGGCTACACAGAGAAACCCTGTCTGGAAAACAAATCTTTTGCTGCTGTAAAAATTTAATCAGTTTCTTCAGGGACACAAGTGTTAATGGGTTCCCTTGAAGTTGTTTTGGTTCTTTGTTTTTTGAGACAAATACGCTCTGTATGTAACAGCCCTGGCTCGCCTGGAGCTATCTATGTAGATTAGGCTGGCCTCAAACTCACAGAGATCCACCTGTCTCTGTTTCCCAAGTGCTAGGGCTAAAGGTGTGCACCACCACCACGCTGCTGGGTGTTTTGGTTCTTTAACAAGGAAAGTCTTGTGGTATTGGAAGTATGAAATATCATTCACAAATGTGCAAAACACACACTATGGATGACCAGATTCCCCTTCTCCACCCTCCTACTCCTTTGCTCCTCCATCAAGAGTTTTTTAATTCATTGAAAGCACATTTTGTGGGTACCCAACCAGAAGTTGAATAAAGATTTTAAAATAAACATTGTCTCTTTAAGTATCCTGTATTTCTTTCTTTATTTTGAGACAGGGTTTCTCTATGTAGTCCAGGCAGTCCTGGAACTCGCTATGTAGCCTGACTTGTCTTGAACTCACAGAGAGCTTCCCCAGTATTGAGATTCAAGGCTTATGCCACCACACCAGGCCATAGCGAGTTTTGTTTTGTTTTTCTTGTTTATTTCGAGCTAGGTTTTTTTGTGTGTGTGACAGTCCTGGCTGTCCTGGAACTCACTAGAAGGCCAGGCTGACCTTGAATTTGCAATTAACTTCCTGCCTCTTTGTCCTTTAATGCTGGAATCCCAGATCCTTCTTATCACACTGGCAAGATTTTAAAATGTAAAGCTACTTTTAAAAATACACAAGGGGGTGGGGATTTAGCTCAGTGGTAGAGCGCTTGCCTAGCAAGCACAAGGCCCTGGTTGGGTCCTCAGCTCCGGAAAATTAAAAAAAAAATACATAAAACAGCAGGGTGGTGGTGGTGGTGGTGGTGGTGGTGGTGGCAGCGGCGCCACTTGGGAGGCAGAGGCAGGTTGATCTCTGAGTTTGAGGCCAGCCTGGGCTACAGAGGTAATTGATGAGGAAAGAGCTAGTCCTACACGATATGCCAAACAACAAGAGATCTTGTATATGTGTGCATTCCTTTCTTTTGGCTTTTTTTAAAATTTAATTTTTGTTAGTTTTTCGGATGCGCTGTGTTCTTACCCTGCAAGGAAATGTCACGAAACACGACAGAATCTGCTAACAAGAGTTTTATTAAAGGTAAAGGGACAGAGAGTGAACAGGCCTACAGGAAGCACGTGTGTGGAGAAGGAGGAGGAACCGGGAACATGGCGCCAGATTTTAAAGGCTGGGCGTGGACAGATCAGCGTCACTACTACACGCAAGCGCGTAGATCACATGGCCACGCTGTGCACCTACGTGGCCAATGGAACGTCACGGATCTTGGTCACACGAGATGCCCTGACCCGGAAATGGCTATCCTGACCTGGAACTGGCTAGGCAGAAGTGTCCGCCAGGCATATGCGAACACACCCGACCGTGGGGGCTTGTTGTAAACCTTTCAATTTTATTTTTTTAAATTTATTTATTTTTCTATTATCAGCTTGATACAGTATAATTTTTTTTCTTTTTAAAGATTTATTTATTTATTATGTATATAGTGTTCTGTCTACATGTATCCCTGCAGGCCAGAAGAGGGCACCAGATCTCATTACAGATGGTTGTGAGCCACCATGTGGTTGCTGGGAACTGAACTCAGGACCTCTGGAAGAACAGTCAGTGCTCTTAACCTCTGAGCCATCTCTCCAGCCCTACAGTATAACTTCTTATCCTAATAGTGAAATGTTTCACTGAGGCTTGCCCGGTAATTGAGTAAAACCAAAACTTATTATAAGCCACAGTCATCCTAGGGTCGCCCCTGCTACATAGCCTCCCTGGTTCTGTGGGTTGCAGTCTGATTGTTCTTTGCTTTATATCTAGAATCCACTTATGAGTGAGCACATACCATGTTTGTCCTTCTGGGTTTGCGTTACTTCACTCGGGATTATATTTTCTAGTTCCATCCATTTGCCTGCAAATTTCATGCTGTCATTGTTTTTCTCTGCTGAGTAGTACTCCATTCTGTAAATGTACCACATTTTCTTTATCCATTCTTCAGTTGACGGGCATCTAGGTTGTTTCCAGGTTCTGGCTATTACGGATAATGCTGCTATAAACATAGTTGAGCATGTGTCCTTGTGGTATGATTGAGCATTCCTTGAGTATATGCCCAAGAGTGGTATGGCTGGGTCTTGAGGTAGATTGATTCCCAATTTTCTGAGAAACTGCCACACTGATTTCCACAGTGGTTGTACAAGTTTGCTCTTTACTGTGAATGTAACAGACTAGTTGTTTGAAGTTAACTTGCCTTAATTTCCCCACAGTGGTAGACTGCCACATGAAATTGTCAACTGAAATAAGCTCCTTCCTCCGTTGTACTAACCGGTTTTGTGTGTCAACTTGACACAAGCTAGAGTCATCAGAGAGGAAGAAGCCTCAGCTGAGGAAATGCCTCCATGAGATCCAGCTGTAAGACATTTTCTCTTTTAGTGATCTGTGGGAGAGGGCCCAGCCCACGGTGGGTGGTGCCATTCCTGGGCTGGTGGTCCTGGGTTCTATATGAAAACAGACTGGGGGCTGGAGAGATGGCTCAGAGGTTAAGAGCACTGGCAGCTCTTCCCGAGGTCCTGAGTTCAATTCCCAGCAACCACATGGTGGCTCACAACCATCTGTAATTTGATCTGGTGCCCTCTTCTGGTGTGTAGGCAGAATACTGTATACATAATAAATAAATAAATCTTTAAAAAAAAAAAAAAAAAAAAAAAAAAAAAAAAAAACAGACTGAAGTCGGGCAGTGGTGGCCTTTAATCCCAGCACTCAGGAGGCAGATGCAGGTGGATTTCTGAGTTCCAGGACAGGTTCCAAAGCTACGCAGAGAAACCTTGTCTGGGGAAAAAAAGAAAAAAAAAAAAAAAGGAAATTGGCCGAGCAAGCCACGAGAAGCAAGCCAGTTAGCAGCATCCCTCCAGAGCCTCTGCATCAGCTCCTGCCTTCAGGATCCTGCCCTGTTTGAGTTCCTGTCCTGACTTTCTTCAGTGGAACAGCAATGTGAAAGTGTAAGCCAGATAAACCCTTTCCTCCCCAGCTTGCCTTTTGGTCCTGATGTTTCATTGCAGCAATACAATCCTAAATTGCTTTTGTCAGTTTTTGTTTGTTTTTGAGACAGAGTGTCTATGTAGTATTGACTGTCCTGGAACTTAATGTAGATCAGGCTGGCCTTGAACTCATTGTCTCTGCTTCTGGAGTGTTGGAATTAGCCTATCACAGCAGCAGAAATGAGACTAGGACAGATAAATAGAGGCTTCTCCCTAAACGGTTCCTAGAGGACACAGTTTTGAGTTACTGCACAAGCACCCAAAACTAACTTATGAATGCCCAGCCTTAGCTTGGCTTAGTCTCTAGGCAGCTTCTCCTCCTCCCCCCCCCCACCCCCAACCCCCCCACCCCCCCACCCCCCACCCCCCACCCCCGCTTTCAATACTAAGGATTTTAATTTTTTTCTCATGTTTGTACTTTATTAATGAAGTTCAAGTAATTAGGATAATGGGGAAGCCACATGTCCTGATCTACCTAGGGCAGTCTTGTGGATATATATTGTCTCCACTTCACTGTTCATTCCTTTAGAGAGACCTAGAATGGATGAAAAATTACATGATCACCTGTTTATTAATCATTTCCATCTTCGTTCTCCCGGGTCTTTCTTTTTTCTTTTTTTTTTTTACATTTTATATCTTTATAGAATTTCTTTTTTCTTTTTTTTTTTTTTTGGTTTTTTCGAGACAGGGTTTCTCTGTGTAGCTTTGCGCCTCTCCTGGAACTCACTTGGTAGCCCAGGCTGGCCTCGAACTCACAGAGATCCGCCTGGCTCTGCCTCCCGAGTGCTGGGATTAAAGGCGTGCGCCACCACCGCCCGGCTCTTTTTTCTTTTAAATGCCGTTTATTGAAGGAGGGAGGAGGTCTTAAATACAGGCTTACAGCGCAATGGGAGAACCCCAGAGGGCAGAAGTTCACTACAGATGTTTTACAATCTTGCATCTAAGCTGTTAACACCCATTATGCAGGATACACAGACAAGGAACTTCCCTTAAGCATTCAGGAGGGTGGAACCCGGCAGGGAATTAGCATAGGGAGGATATCAAGGTCAAGGTCAGCAAGCAAGGCAACAGTTATCCAAAACGAGGGCCAGGGCCCTACAGGTCCCCCTTTTACTAGAAAATGAGCTTCTGAGTTAGGTTGCGTGGGATGTCAGCAGGTCACCTTACCCGTCATGGAGACGCCTGCCCAGGCCACACAGGCGCTCTGTCTTAGATTTGTGAGCGCCCCCCAGGCATTACCAGTCTTTGAATACTCATTATCATACAGGCTCAATCGTGTGTGAGCTGCAGAGTTAACTGCTGCCAAAGATCTCAAAGGGGCACTGGGCTTGCAATCTGTGTGTTCGACACAGAAAAGACCAACAGAAGTCCTAACCCACTCACAGCCAGTAGGCCAAAGGCAACTGAGCCATTCCCTTCCTTAACGAGCCTTACTGCAAATTTGAGTCCTTATAAGATGGTATCCCAAAAGCTAGCCAGCTTTTCTTAACTTTAAATTATCCCATCTACCTTTTGCCTCTCAGCTTTCATTTGTTTGTTTTGTGACAGGGTTTCTCTGTGTAGCTTTGGAGCCTTTGCTAGAACTCACTCTGTAGCTCAGGCTAGCCTCAAACTCAGAGATATGCCTGCCTCTGCCTCCCGAGTGCTGGGATTAAAGGTGTGTGCTACCAATGCCCAGCTTCAGTCTGTTTTCTTCCATCAATCGTCCTCTGGCTGCTAGATCTCCTTCTCCCAGATTTCTCCTATTTATTCTCTCTGCCTGCCAGCCCCGCCTATCCTTTCTCCTGCCTTGCCATTGGCCATTTAGTTCTTTATTAGACCATCAGGTGTTTTAGACAGGCACAGTAACACAGCTTCACAAAAGTTAAACAAATGCAACCTAAACAAAAAATAACACACCTTAAAATAATATTCTACTACAAGTTCAGGCTGATCAGCCTTTTTATTCCTCTTGCCTGGAAATTTGGGAATATACCCAAATAGAAACTGCCTAAATTTCATCCAAGCCTTTAGTCCCAGCACTTGGGAAGCAGAGGAAGCAGATCTCTAAATTTGAAGGCAGCCTGATCTACAGAGCGAGTTCCAGGCCAGCCAGGGTTACACAGAGAAACCCTGTCTCAGAAAGAAGGAAAGGAAGGAAAGAAGGAAGGAAGGAACTGCTTAAATGTCATTGCTAATAGGGCCAGGGAAATTTACTCACTCTGTTTAGAGATATGGAGTACTAATGGCCTGATGGAGGTCAGGGTTCCAAGAGTTCTGAGGTTGCTAAGTGCATTGTTTGGAAGGGTGTGCACATAATATGCACAGGTGAAGGAGCCAGACTGCCAAGTGCATTAGAAAAAAGCAGGCATGCAAAACAAAAACCAAACTGAGTTCCAAGATAAACTATCTCACTTGCTTGCCTGCCTCACCATCAACACACATACAGACACAACACAGTAATAAATAACAATTTTAAAAGTGTGTTAAATATGTTCATAATGTCATGCAACAGATCTCTAACCCGTTTAAAACCAGCTCCAAGGGATGAGACTGGAGCTCAGTTGGTAGAGAGCTTGCTGCATGCATGGAGTCCTGGTTCCCATTCACACACTTCATGAAACCAAGGCAGTGCCTGTAATTCCAGAACTCAGGAGATGGACAATGGAGCATCAGAATTTCAAGGTAGATCTGAAATTCAAGGTCATCTACTCTGCTTTTGGCTTTGTATCAGGTTCAAGGCCAGTCTGGGCTGTCAAAACAAAAAAACAAAACAAACAAACAAAAAAACCACCACCTTTCACCCTCCAAGCAGAGAAGGAGATTCTTTGGAAACCAGTTCAATGGCTTTTGCTGCTTATTCTTTTGTTTCAAACTCCACAAAGGCAAATCCCTTAGGATCCCCAGTAGACTTGTAATGTGGACTATTTATGTAAACCACATTGCTACATTTTCCAAATATTCTCTTTTGGTTTTTGGTTTTTCGAGGCAGAGTTTCTCTGTGTAACTTTGGAGCCTGTCCTGGAACTCTCTCTGTAGACCAGGCTGGCCTGGAACTCAGAGATCCTCCTGCCTCTGCCTCCCAAGTGCTGGGATTAAAGGCGTGCGCCGCCGCCGCCGCCGCCGCCGCCGCCGCCGCCGCCACCACCACCACCACCACCACCACCAGGTTTAGACATACACTCTTAACAACTGAGCTATCCCCAGCCACAGTATTTATACATTTATATTTTTACAGCCTCATCCTATGACTGATCCAAGTTGGAGCTGAGGAGATGACTTAACAGTTAAGAGCTCTGGCTGCTCTTCCAGAGGACCTAGGTTCAATCCCCAGCATCCACATGGCAGCTCACACCTGTCTGTAATTCTGCTTCCAGGAGATCTGACACCTTCTTCTGGCTTCAGCAGGTACCAGGCATGAAAGTAGTGCACAAATACATGCAGGCAAGATATCCCATATCAGATCCCTTGAAACTAGAGTTAGAGATGGTTGGGAGCCACCACGTGGGTGCTGGGAATTGAAGTAAAAAGCTTGTGCTTTTTAACCATTGAGCAGTCTCTCCAGCCCCCACATACGGAACTTTAGGTAATATAGCACTGAAAAAGATAAGAACCACCTGACTCCACAATGTTCAAGGCATCAAGTTCTTAACTCAAGGATTTAAAACAGGGAAACAAAAGCAAGTTCAGAAAACTAAATGACCTGACACCTGAAGATCTTTGATTACTTGTCCTTACACGAGTAGATCGGAGATATTTGTGCTAGAGACCCCATTCCCTAAGATCCTAACAGCTACTCCTGGGTGAAGAGCTGGACCATAAAATAGCATCAGTGGAAAAAACCCATAGCAGGCCTCATATTGCATGCTGAAAATAGGTGAAAGGGCGTGGAGCCAGAAGAACACATGTTAGGTATCAAAATAGCTCTGGAATTCAGCCTGCACCTCCATCTCAGCTTTCCCCCTTTGGTCTTTAACCAATTACAACTGCTCCGTCTCTGGGCACTAGTCCTGCCTGACTGGTCTTCCACATTTGACCTTAGGCTACCTAAAATGCAGGCCAGAGTGAAGTCAATACCCTGCATAAAAGCCCTCGGTGGTTGTCTATCATCCAGTTTCATGTGCAAGGCCCTCCATATGTCAGCTCCTCCTACTAATCCAGCCGCATCTGCTACCACATCTTGTACTCAAAGTACAATGCAGATTGCATTTCCCTAAAAAGATCTGGCTACTTCACATATCCAGCCATGCCTTTTCCCTGTGTTCCTCAAGCCAGAATGCCAATCCCCTCCATCCTAGACAAATCATTTTATTTCACTTTTTTTTTTTTTTTTTTTTTTTTGGTTTGTCGAGACAGGGTTTCTCTGTGTAGCTTTGCGCCTTTCCTGGAACTCACTTGGTAGCCCAGGCTGGCCTCGAACTCACAGAGATCCGCCTGGCTCTGCCTCCCGAGTGCTGGGATTAAAGGCGTGCGCCACCACCGCCCGGCCCACTTTTTTTTTTTTTTATAGTTTTTGAGACATAGTTTCATACACCCCAAACTAGCTTCAAATTTCATCGCTTTGAACTTCTGATTCCTCTGCCTCTACCTCCCTAGGTCTTGGATTATAGGTGTGGGCCACCACATCTAGTCTTTTTGTTGTTGTTTTCTTTCTATTAAGTTTTATTATCTTGTGTGTATGGGTGCATTGCCTGCATGTATATCTGTATACATGTGCATGCAATGCCCCTGGATGCCTGAAAAGGGACATTAGGTCCCCTGGAACTGGAGTTACAGACAGTTGTGAGCTGCCGTGTGGGTGCTGGGAATTGAACTCGTGTCCTCTGCAAGAGAAATAAGTGTTCTTTTGTTGTTGTCCTTGTTTTTGTTTTGTTTTTCGAGACAGGGTTTCTCTGTAGCTTTGGTGCCTGTCCTGGATCTCGCTCTGTAGCCCAGGCTGGCCTCAAACTCACAGTGATCCACCTGGCTCTGCCTCTGGAGTGCTGGGATTAAAGGCGTGTGCCACTGCCGCCACCACTGGGTACCACATCCTTGTCTTAACCGCTATCTGAACGCTAAGAACTTCAAATATCTTACTACCTGCTAGATATCTGCCTTAGTCCTCCAGACCCTGGAAAGAGTACACGCTTCAAATGGAACTACACACACACACACACACACACACACACACACACACACACACACACGCACGCACACTCACATACACCCACATACACACACCCACATACACACATATACACACACATCCTCCTCATCCTCCCCTTCCTTTTCTCTTCTTTTCAGACAGAGAATTTCCAATGTTCTCAAGGCTGACTCCGTGAAGCAACTGGAACATTTTCCTGCTGTCCTTTGTGTGGGTGAATGTGCGTCATTCATTCTGCCACTTCGGCAAAGCTTGGGGGCATTCTTCCTGGAAGCTGAGCCTCCAACATGGTTCTCCACATCTCCCTGCATTCCGGGAGCCCACTCACACTTTTGAAAAATGTCTTTTCTGCTTAGTCAGCCTTTATCTTTGTTGCTGTCAACAAATAGCTATGACAAATACAGATTTCATCACAAAACAGGAATCTGGACTCATTCTCGACTCTCCAGTGACACATGTAACCAGTCAGTCCTGGAACCCTGTTTTTTGTATCCTTCCTGTTTCTGCCAGTTGCTGCTTCCTGCCAGAGTTTTTGTTTTGTTTTGTTTTTGTTTTGTTTTTTGTTTTTTTTTTTTTAGTACTGGGGATGCAATGTAGGTCCTTGTACATGCTAAGAAAGCCCACTACCACTAAGATCTTTCCTTTTGTTATTTTATTATGTTTATTTGTGCTGTGTGTATGTGTGTGCTCGAATGTGCTTAGGTGTGAGTGTGCACATGCCATGATGCACATGTGTAAGTCAAAGGACAACTTGTAAGGGTTGGTTCTCTCCATCTTCCACGTGAGTCATCTTGGGGGAATGAAACTCAAATCATCAAGTATATTGATAACTTTTCTATAGCTTTGATAAAACAGCATGACTGAGGCCATTTAGAGAAGGAAGGGTTTATTTGGGGCTTACAGTTTCAGAAGGCTGGGGGCCATTACCATCACGGCAGGCAGCACGCAGCAGGCAAGGAGCACGCAGCAGGCAGGGATGGTACTAAAGCAGGCAGGGAGCATGCAGCAGGCAAGCAGAACACAGCAGGCAGGCAGGGAGCATGCAGCAGGCATGGCGCTGAAGCAGGCAGGGAGCACGCAGCAGGCAGGCAGGGAGCATGCAGCAGGCATGGCGCTGAAGCAGGCAGGGAGCATGCAGCAGGCAGGCAGGGAGCACGCAGCAGGCATGGCACTGAAGCAGGCAGGGAGCACACAGCAGGCAGGGAGCACACAGCAGGCAGGGAGCACACAGCAGGCAGGGAGCACACAGCAGGCAGGCATAGCACTGAAGCAGCAGCTGGGAGCTCGCATCCTGATTCAGAAGCAGGAATCAGAGAGCACACTGAAAATAGCTCATATCTTTTGAAATCTCAAATCCCCCTCCCAGAACTGCAATTACAAATGATTGTGAGCTATCATGTGGGTGCTAGGAATCCAAACCAGTTCCTCTGGAAAAGCAACCAGTGTTCTTAACTCCTGAGCCATCTCTCCAGCCCCTAGGCTTACAGATTCCTTTGCTACTGTCTGTGTCTGGCTTTCACATGCATTCTTTGAATTCTAACTCAGGTCATCAAACCCACGTGCCATTCACTCACTGACTTATCTCTCCAGTCCAGTGATTTGTTTCTTACCGTTTTTGCCCCCAAGGAACCTCCATACTGTTTTTTCTACAGCGGCCACATCAGCGTACATTCTCCGCAGTAAAGCATGAGGGCCTCCATTGCTCCACATCCTCCCCCGTAGCTTTGGTTGCTATGTAACCCAAGCCAGATTTGAACTCTTGCCTATTCTACTATCTCAGCCTCCTGAATGTTTCTTTTTTAAATTACATTTTAAAATTTACTTTGTGGTGGGAAAGCGGTGGCACACGCCTTTAATTCGGACACTCCGGGAGGCAGAGGCAGGTGGATCTCTGAGTTAGAGGCCAGCCGAGTTCCAGGACAGCCAGGACAAAGAAACCCTGTCTCTAAAAATAAACAAGTTTACTTTCTTCTCTCTCTCTCTCTCTCTCTCTCTCTCTCTCTCTCTCTCTCTCTCTCTCTCTCTCTCTCTGCATATGTAGGTCAGAGGACAGCAATCTAGGATCTGTTCTCTCTTTCCTTCTGAATTCTCTGCGAGAATAGCAAGTGCTCTTAACCCCTGAGCCATCTCTCCAGCTCCTTTGGATTTTTGTGGGGTTTGTTTGTTTGTTTGTTTTTTGGTGTTTTGTTTTACTGCTTTGGGGCCTAAATCATGATCCATGTGCTTGCTAAACATCTGCTCTACTACTGAGCTACACCAGCAGCCCTTGTTTCTGATTTTTGTTGTTTGTTTTGAGATTGGCATCTCACCGTGGTGCTCAATTGGCCTCAAATTCCTAGGCTCAAGTGGTCCTCCTGCCGTGTGCCCAGGTGTATTTTTTTCAGCCATTGTTTACTCCCATCAACCAAGCAGGAATACAGTGGTTCCAGGTGACAGAGCTGGCACACTGTTCTTGACACTGGGAAACCCTTCCCGGGACCTCCACAGAGCTTCCCCCTTGTCAGAGGCAATGACAGCTTAAGTGTCCCTAAGTACTCACTCAAACTGAGAGCAGATAAACTGAGCAGGTGCTGCCTATCAGGAGAATGAGCTGAGCTCCCAGGTTAGATGGAGCAAAGACTTTGAAAGATGTGTCAGGGCTCATTCAGAGAAAGAGAAGTAGCAGAAAACACACACACACACACACACACACACACACACACACGATCCATCCCCAAGAAATGGGTTCTTGGCTCACACAGCTACGGGCTAGCAGGGCAAGTAGAAAGTACACAGGGCAGAGTGTGAGAAGGGCAGGTGAGGAGGCTAGCCATTACAGGGAGACTCTCTCTTATAATGGAAGCCTCAGCTGGGGATAGTGGCTCAAATTTGTAATACCAGTATTTGGGAGGCTAAGGCAGGAGGATTGCCAGGAGTTTGAGGCTAGCCTGAGCTACAATGTTGATACCCTTGTCTCAAAAAGGAAGGGAGGGAAGGAAAGAAGGAAGGAGGGAGGGAGGACTGACTCTACTTTCCAAGTCTTTAACAGATTGAGTCAAACCCACCCATAGTCCCAGGTAATCTTATAATTAACTAGTTTAGACACTTCAATAACACCCGAAAAGCTACCTTCAGGTTTGGAGGTCTAGCTCAGTGACAGAGGACAGTACTGAATCGATAACAACCAACAATTTCAGTGATAGATAGTGAGACCCTGAATTAAAAACCCCAAACAAGCAAAGGACCATCATAGCAACACCTACATTCACTTGATTAAGTAGCCGCAACAAGCTGAAACCAAAAAGTATGGGGGGGTGGTGGTAAAGAGAAAGTGTGTAGTTGGAAGAAAAAAGGTAAAAAAAAAGAAAGCAAAGAGGAAGGTACCTGGTTGGTGGAGAATCAAGGTGAGGACTAGTACAAGAACAGCTGAACTTGAACATTACGCAATACGCACAAAGCATTCTCTGGTAAAGGATTCATACAGCCCCACTAGACAAACGACACTGCTGAGAAACAGAGCATGTTCTGCAAGTGGAAACGCTCGCCTTCTGCCGCCGCCGCCGCCGCCGCCGCCGCCGCCGCCGCCGCCGCCGCCGCCGCCGCCGCCGCCGCCGCCGCCGCCGCCGGGGAAGTGCAAGCTGCAAGCGGATGGCTTGTGACAATGTCTAAGAAATTACTGGAGGGGCTCAAGTGATGGCTCATCCTGTAAGAGCACTTGCTGCTCTTGTAGAGGAAACAGGCTAGGTTTCTAACACCCACGTATTGGCTCACATCTACCCAGAACTGCAGTTCCGGAAGATCCCATGCCTCCTTTTTACCTCTGCCAGCACCCAGCACAAACATGATACATAGATGATATATAAGCAGGCAAAACCACTCATTCATACAAAATTAAATTCAAAAAATTGAAAGGGGTGAGATTACTGGATACAGCTACCACGTGACCAATCAAAAGCGAATAGTGTGAGGGCTGGAGAAATGGCTCAGCAGTTATGATCTTTTTTTCTGCTCCTGCAGAGGACCCAAGTTTGGACCCTAGCATCCACAGTAGGCAATTTTCAACTAGCTGTAACTCCAGCTCCAGAGGATCTAATACCCTCTTCTGGATTCTATGGGCACCCGTACTTACATGTGCACACACTACACCCAAATAAAAGTAATGGTGTTATATTCTTGAATCTAGAAATTCTACATTAAGAAATGGATTTCCACTGGGCAAGCTTCAGTGAAACATTTCATTATTAGGATAAGAATTTGTACTATATCAAGCTGATAATAGAAAAAATAAAAATATAAAAAAAATTAGTTTTCTCCAAGGGAATCTCACTGGGAAACAAACTACTTTTTTTGGGAGGGGGTGGGTTTCGAGACAGGGTTTCTATGTGTAGTTTTGCGCCTGTCCTGGAACTCCCTTTGGAGACCAGGCTGGCCTTGAACAGAGATCCGCCTGCCTCTGCCTCCCGAGTGCTGGGACTAAAGGCGTGCGCCACCACCGCCCGGCCACCAACTACTCTTAAGGCTAGGCTGCATGCCCAGCAGTAGATGGTCAACAGAAAACAAATTCAACAGCATCATTGGCAGTTCCTTGTCTCATAACGTCATCTCAGGGCTTAATATTTTTTGCCTTTTTCTTTTTAATATATATATACATATATGGATATAAATATATATTTCTAAATGTATACTTATTTAAATGTGTTTCATTATATGTTATGCATATGTGTGTGTATATTTGTGTGTATATATATACATTTCTCTATTTTTACACCCCCCCCAAAAAAGAAATGGATTTCAGCTAGGCAGTGGTGATGCACCCCTTTAATCCCAGCACTCGGGAGGCAGAAGCAGGTGGACCTCTGTGTGTTTGAGGCCAGCGTGGTATACAGAGGAAGTTTCTGGGCAGCCAGGACTGTTATATAGAGAAACCCTGTCTCAGAAAACCAAAAAGGAAAAAAAAAATGGATTTTATGGGACTGGAGAGATGGCTTAGTGATTAAAAGCATTGGCTGCTCTTCCAAGAGGTCTTGGGTTCAATTCTCAGCACCCACATGGCAGTTCACAACTGTCTGTAACTCCAGTCCCAGGGGGCTCTGATGCCCTCTTTGGCCTCTGAGGGTCCTTCATGAACATGATGTACATGTAGGTAAAACATCCATACATATAAAATGAAATATTAAAAAATCATTAGTAATAAAGAAAACTCATAACCACAAGGAGGACTTTTGAAAGAGAGTAGTTTCTATGCCATATTTGAAAACAAAACACTGCCACCCTGGCATGGTGCCTCATGCCTGCACTCTTAGCACCAGAGAAACAGAGGCAGGAGGAGCTTCTGCAAGTTCGAGGCCAGCCCTGCTCTACATACTGAATTCCAGGTCAGTCAGAGCCACATAGTGAGACTTTGTCTCAAAAATCTCCTTCCCCCAAAAAACCAAATGTGTTTTACATCCATTCTATGTAGTCTATTCATCATTCTCTATACAGTTTGTAAATAAGTGCTTGGAATGGCACATATACAGAAGCATTCAGTGAACTACTGTCTTTGAGAGCAAAATGCGACATAATCTTAAAGTCCAGAGATGAAGAATTTGCTTGAATAAAAGCTGTTCAGCTAGCAGGACAATACTATGCAGTCACAAAACAATGAGTGACTGTCCCCAGAGACTGATCTTCAGGTGTGATGGTTGGTTTTAATCTTGGCCTGACACCTGAGCAGGGAGCCCCACCACCTGTGGAAGTGTCCTTGACTGGCTAATGTACGAAGACTCACCCTGATTGTGGGCAGCATCTTCCGGTAATGGCTCAGACTTTTAAAGAGGGGGAGGGGCTTGCAAGGAGAGAAGCCATTGTCCCTCTGCTCTCTTGACTTTCCTTCTCACCTTCAGAACAGACCCGAACACTCTGTCTGAGGCCAACCCAGGGCCCAGCTGCCGATCCTATGAAACCCAACAACTTGGAGGTGTTGGCGAGATTACCCTACTAAACAACCTGCTCAGCTGAGATCCATTCGGGAGAGGATTCAGAATCCTACAGTCTGCAGTCTGAGGAAACAAGATCAGCTGAGGAGTTGACGGATGAGCAAAACGTGACCTGAGAACACAAAAGAAGGCACCGCCCAGCCACCGAACCAGATCACCAGAATCATAAGCCTACTCTACACCGACTGGGAACAGGTAAGCTCCCATCTCCACACTGGCAGACCAGGTCTCTAGCCCCTAGGCCCTACCCATCGGAGTCCCAGGGACCAGACAGCTACCTTTCCCTGCTCCCCCACCAAACCACACCCCCACCCCCCCACCCCCAACCCCCCCAACCCTCGCCCACCTTCAAGTTGATTTGCCCTGTTGCTGCTGCTGCTGATCTGTCACCTAAGTCATTGACTAAGGACAAGGGGACTATCCAGGAACCTTCCAGGTTTTGGGCTCCAGGTTGGAACTGTTGAGGCAGCTAGCCTGGTGGACTGAGAAACTGTCAGTGTCTGTCTCTAGAGCAGTGGTTCTCAACCTTCCTAATGCTGTGACCCTTTAATACAGTTCCTCATGGTGTGGTGACCATAACCATAAAATTAATTTCGTTGCTACTTCATAACTGTAATTTTGCTACTGTTATGAATTGTAATATAAATATCTGTGTTTTCTGATGATTTAAGCCTACCCCATAAAAGGGTCATTTAACCAGAAAAAAAAAAAAAGGTCATGATCCATATGTTGAGAACCACTGATCTATGGTGAGAGCTAGCCACTGTGGCCTCCCATTGCTGAGGCACCCAGCCTCAAGGACCAAAACAACTACCATGTTCTCAGCCTGTCAGGTGTGATAAAAATGCTGAATCTACCAATTCTTTTAATACGTATTTTCATCTTATGAGTTCTGTTCCTCTAGCGAACCCTGCCTCATTATCAGGATATATGTATAGTGGAAAGAGCAAGGCACAATGCAGTGGACATTGTACCCTGCAGCTTACGTTCTGTGAAAGCATCTGTCAACATATAGAATCTTTCTAGAGGATATATTAGAAGGCCGCAACTGCAGCTGACTCTAGAGAGGAAAATGAGTTGAAGAATAGAGAAGGAAGGGGATTTTACTTATCCTTTGCAATGCACCTTCCTGCAGACTTTAATTTTTTGTGTGTGGTGTTAGGAATTAAATCTAGGCCTTGGATATACTGCACCACTGAGCTACATTCCTAGGCCCAGATTTTTTCTTTTTTAAGAAAATATTTACTATTTGGTGCTAGTAAAGTCCTGGTTATTGGCGGAGACCCTACAACCACTAATTTACTAAACCAGCATAATCCCTAGCAACAACCTATAAACATTTGTCCATATACCCGAAGATAAGTGTAGTCCTCATCCTTCATCAAGGAAACGTCTCTTTGCAATAGATGGAGACCACTACAGAAACCTACAACCAATCAGACTGCAGAGTTGTGGAGCCCAGTCCCAATGCACACATCTATCAAACAGTCCTGCACCTAAGGCCCAGGGAACATTGTGGAAGAGGGGGAGGAAAGACTGTAAGAGCCAGAGGATCTTGGAGTTTGCTGTGAGTCTATGTCTCACCAATGTAACTGCCCAAACACGCGCTGAACAAGGATGACACCAATGAACTTACCAAAGCAGATGGGCGAAAAAGCCCACGAGGCTGCAAGCTCCCCAGAGAACTGCGGGCAGCCAAGGCCAGCTGAGAGAGAGAGAGGCAGTCTTCCCCAGGGAAGAGCACACCACCTGATTGTCCAGTGCCAAACCATCAGCCCTGAAAACATACACACAAGTGACCTTATATGGACTGAACAGGTTATATTTAGGAATACACATGTATTCAATAATAATTAGTGGAAAAGGTGGCCACAAATGTGAAGGAGAGAAGAGGGGGTATGTGAAAAGTTTAGAGTAGTGGTTTTCAACTTTCTTTTTTTTTTTTTCTCCCGGAGCTGAGGACCGAACCCAGGGCCTTGCGCTTGCTAGGCAAGCACTCTACCACCGAGCTAAATCCCCAACCCCAGTTTTCAACTTTCAAATGCTGTGACCCTTCAATACAGTTCCTCATCTTGTGGTGACCCCCAACCATACAATTATTTTCAAGCTGCTTCACAACTGGCATTTTGCTAGTTATGAATCATAATGTATATATCTAATATGAAGATGTTCTTAGGCGACCTATGTGAAAAGGTTGTTCGACAACCCCCAAAGCAGTCACAACCCACCAGTTGAGAACCACTGTTTTTGGGGGAGAAGGGAAAAATATTGTAATTATAATCTCAAAAATAAAATGAAGCTGGGGGGCAGGAGAAGGGGAGGGAGGGGGAACTAGGGTTGGTGTGTAAAATGAAAAAAATTTAATAAAATTTAAATAAATTTCTCTCCGGGCGGTGGTGGCGCACACCTTTAATCCCAGCACTCGGGAGGCAGAGGCAGGTGGATCTCTGTGAGTTCGAGGCCATCCTGGTCTACAAAGAAAGTTCCAGGACACAGAGAAACCCTGTCTCAAAACAAAACAAAAACCAAAACAACAACAATAACAAAAAAGTAAGATCTTGGGGTTTGGGATTTAGCTCAGTGGTAGAGTGCTTGCCTAGCAAGCGCGAGGCCCTGGGTTCGATCCTCAGCTCCAAAAAAAAAATCTTGATTTAAAAAATGTTTATGACTTATCATCAGTAAACATTTGATCTATGTATGTATTTTATAGTTTTAAAAATTGTCTAGGGGTTGGGGATTTAGCTCAGTGGTAGAGTGCTTGCCTAGCAAGCACAAGGCCCTGGGTTCAGTCCTCAGCTCCGGGAAAAAAAAACAAACAACAACAAAAAACTGAATGAAAAATTGTCTAGCAGTGGTGGCACACTCTCTTTTTTTTAAGCTTCTTTTTTTTTTCATTTTACATACCAATCACAGTTCCTCCTCCCACCTCTCTCCCTACCCCACTGCCCATCCACTCCTCAGAGAGGGTAAGGCCTCCCTTGGGGAGTCAACAAAACCTGGTACATTCAGTTGAGGCAGGACCAAGCTCTCCCCCTGCACCCCCCTCCGCCCCCATGTCAAAGGTGAGCAAGGTGTCCCACCATAGGGAATGGGCTCCAAAAACCCAGTTGATGCACCAGGGATAGGTCCTGATTGTTAGTTATTTAGCGGCTCTTACTCTGTGAGGAAATGTCACGAAACACGACAGAATCCACTAACGAGAGTTTTATTAAGATAGGAAGAAAGGACAGACAAGTGCTCAGGCCTGCGGAAGAGACACGTGTGTGAAGAAGAAGGAAGCCGGGAATATGGCACCGGTTTATAAAGGCTGGGTGGCGCAGGCATACACAGGTCGATGTGGCTACTCCATGCATGCGTAGATCACATGGTTGCGTTGCATGCTCTTACGCAACCATGCAAAGCCACGGGGTCCTGGTCACTCGAGACGTCTTGACCCGGAAATGGCTATTTTGACCTGGAACTGGCTAAGCGGATGGTGTCTAGGTCTGCTGGGCATATATAAACATGCCCAACTGTGGGGGTGTATTGTGGGTCTATCATCCCTGACTCTTCTTTTTTAAAAAAGAAAAAAATTGTGGTTGAGTGGGTATGGGGTAACGTTTCTCTCAAAGACTGCTTCCGGCTGAATAGTGGGTGGTTGGTTCTTGGGGGAAATGGGGAGGGTAGCTTGCGAAGTCCTGGGATGATGGTGGGGGGGTCCTGGAATTAAGTTCTGCCATCCCCTTGTTCTGCAGCTGTCCATCCTTCGTGCTGTGGCTAGGAACCTTCTGTTTGACAAGATACTGTTGACATAGAAAAAGCTTAGAGAAAAAAGAATTATTATTATTTTATTTTTGGAGTTGGCATTTATCTGAGGTAGATCTGGCCTGCCCAGATGGAGACATGTGACATTTATCTGAGGTAGATCTGGCCTTAGTACTCTGCTTAATTTTTATCTGAGACAAGCCTTATTAGAGGTAGTTTATTTAAGGCACCTGTTTCCTTCATTAGTTTAGCATTTAGGAAACGCAGGTGATCAGTTGCTGAGTATTGAACAATGATAGACTGTTGTATTACATTTTTCCTTACTGCCTGGATATTGATGGTCCTTTTTGCCTCTGGCTCTGTGTGGCCCTGGTTGGGAAATGAAGGGGTGATGCCTTATTCCTCTGGAATTGGTGACAAGGCAGTGGATCCTGGTGTCCTCTGGAGCTTGAGAGTACAAGGCCCTGTTTGTTTCACTGTATATGAAGAGAGATTTTTCTGGGATGGAGCTGAGATAAAAGGTTTTAGATGAGACAGGTGGACCCAGTGAGGAAAGCCCTCGAGTTTAGCAGCTGTAGGAGTCACAAGAATTACCTTGAAGGGTCCCTGCCACTTAGGGGAAAGGGGTGAAGGGCGCTGGCCTGGAGGGAAGAGAAGAAGCTGATCCCCAATGTGTAATGGAGGTGGATAATTATTGTCACACGGCTGAGGTAATGAACAGTCTGCGAAGCTCCATAGGATAGACCTTAGGTGACATAAGAGGGGAGTTAACAGGCTATCTGGAACAGTTGGAGGGTTGGATAAAAGACCTGGTGTTATAACTGGTTTTCCAGGCTGGAGAGATGGCTCAGAGGTTAAGAGCACTGACTGCTCTTCCAGAGGACCTGAGTTCAATTCCCAGCAACCACATGGCGGCTCACAACCATCTGTAATGTGATCTGGCGCCATCTTCTGTATACATAATAAATAAATAAATCTTTAAAAAAAAAAGCCTTCCATACATTAGTTCAAACGGAGAGATTGAAAGAGGCTTTTTAGGGAGAGCCCTGAGCCTGAGAAGATCTAGAGGCAATAATCTTACCCAGTCGAGATGAAGTTCCTGTGACATCTTAGTAAGAATAGTTTTTAAAGACCGGTTGGTATGATCCACCTTTCCTGAGGATTGAGGACGGTATGGGATATAAAAATGCCAAGGAATGTTAAGAGCCTTAGCTAGTGTCTGGGAAATCTGAGAGGTGAACTCTGGGCCATTGTGAGACTGAAGAGAAGCAAGAACCCCAAACCGAGGAATAATTTCTCGGAGAAGGAGGTCTGCAACTGTCTGAGCCCGCTTATTAGAAACCGGATATGCCTCCACTACATTTGAAAATGAGTCTACCATCACAAGGAGATATTTAACTTTCCTGACAGTGGGCATATGGGTAAAATAGAGCTGCCAGTCAGTCCCTGGAAGGGAACCTCTAGCCTGGTCAGTGGGAAAAAAGGCTGACTCCTGTACTTGGTATTGGGATCTGTTTTTTGGCAGTAATAGTTCTTAAGAACTGTAAGTCCTTAGAGGTGAGCTGTAGGTGAGCTTTTACGAATTGAGACAGAGCAAGATTATTAGGATGAAAGAGCTGGTGTAGATAGGAAAGAATTTGTCTAGTGTCTGGAGTTCCCTGTGAGGGTGTAGGCTGTACTGAATGGATTCCCTGTGGTGGGTGAGGTGAGACTTGGCCCTGGAGGGCCGCTGTCCTGGCTGCCTGGTCAGCCCGGTTGTTTCCCCTAGAGATGATGGAGCTATCGGTCTGATGAGACCGGCAGTGGACAATTCCTATAGCCCTGGGGAGGTGGGAAGCCTCCAGCATGGCCATTATTTGGCCTGAGTTAGATATGGATCCCCATTTTGCTGTGAGAAGGCCACGCTCCCTCCACATAGCAGTGTGGGACAGGAGGATATGAAAAGCATATTTGGAGTCTGTGTAAACATTTAGGGATTGTCCCTATGCCAATTGGAAGGCACGGGTGAGAGCTATCAGCTCAGCCTGTTGGTTAGTGGTGTGTGTGGGTAATGCCTGTGCTTCTATTATCTCAGTATCTGACACTGTGACATAACCTGCTTACAGGTCCCCTCATGTAAATAGGAGCTAGCATCTGTGTACCAGGTATAAGTGACCTGAGGCAATGTGCCCTCTTGTATGTGTGAAGGGTGAGGTAACAGTTCCTCTAAGGTTTCAGTGCAGGGATGAGAAGGAGAATAGTCAGCATTAGGTTGAGGGAGGAGGCTTGAAATATTAAGAGGTGGACAAGTCCGGAAAGTAAGTGTGGCATCCTCTAGTAATGCCTGGAGAGAAAGAACTCGGGAAGGAGGTAAAGTTTGTAAGTCTTTATTTTATTTTATTTTTTGGTTTTTCAAGACAGGGTTTCTCTGTGTAGCGTTGCGCCTTTCCTGGAACTCGCTTTGGAGACCAGGCTGGCCTTAAACTCACAGAGATCCGCCTGCCTCTGCCTCCCGAGTGCTGGGATTAAAGGCGTGCGCCACCACCGCCCGGCAAAGTTTGTAAGCCTTTATAAGGTAAAAGATGGGACAGATTATGATGAGAAAACACAATAATGGGTGACCCAAAGCTTAGCTTTTTTGATTCCCGAGTAAGGAGCTCTGTAGCTGTTAAGGCACGGATGCAAGGTGCCCAGCCCTGACTGGTAAGGTCTAACTTCTTTGACAGATAGGCTACAGGTACAAAGGAGTGTCCCAGCTGATGCCCTTGAGTTCCCAGGGCAAATCCCTCCTTTTCTGCTACATAGAGGGGGAAGGGACGGGTTAAGTCTGGGAGATGAAGTGCTGGGGCCTAAAGAAGGGCCTGTTGGAGCTTTTGGAAAGGTTTAGTGACAGGATGGAAGAGGGGCTCACGTGGCGAGCCCTGAGCTGCCTCGTATAAGGGGCGAGCAAGGAGAGAAAATGATGGAACCCAAGACCGTAGGAAGCCAGCTATTCCTAGGAAAGACAGAATCTCCTGTTTAGTAGAAGTGACTGTAAGAGAATGGATCAGATGCTTTCTGTCTACAGTAATAGCTTTGTGAGTTGGAGTAATGGATAGACCCAAATAGGTGACCTGGGGAGTTGACAGCTAAACTTTAGAAGGAGATACCCTGTAACCACGGCTGGATAAGAAATTTAGGAGAGCAGAGGTGTTAGTTTGGCTAACCTGTAAGAATGGGCTACAGAGTAAAATATCATCTACATACTATATTAGTTTAGAGCCAGGGAGAGGTAGAGAAAGCAGGTCAGAGGCCAGAGCCTGACCAAATAGTTGTGGACTGTCTCTGAATCCCTATGGCAGAACAGTCCAGGTCAACTGTGTGGACCGGTGAATGTCAGGGTCAGTCCATGTGAAAGCAAAGATATCTTGAGACTGAGGACTGAGAGGAATAGAAAAGAAGGCATCTTTGAGATCTAGAACTGAGAAGTGAGAGGTTCCCGAAGGGATAGTGGACAGGAGAGTATAAGGGTTAGGCACTACAGGATGGAGAGGGACCACTGCAGAATTAATGAGCCGGAGGTCTTGAACCAGGTGGTAGGTTCCATTAGACTTTTTAACTGCAAGTATGGGGGTGTTAAAAGGTGAAGAGGTTAGGCGGAGCAGCTTTTTCCTGAGAAGGTCAGAAATGATAGGCTTAAGTCCTCTTAGGCTCTGGAGTGAGAGAGCTTGGGTGATATATCTGGCAGGATTTTGTGGCTGGATAATAATAGTCTGATGGTGTCTAGCAATAGAAAGATTCTGGGCATCCCAGACTTTTGGGTCTACCTGAGAGGCTGGCAAAGGAAAAGAATTGTTAGAGTCAGTAGAGTGAGTGGCTAGGAGGAGGAGGAGGGGAGCTGCTGGTGCGTCTGGGATGAGGCGAATGTGTGGAGCGAAAGAAATGGACGCTCCTACCTTAGCTAGAAGATCCCTCCCCATTAAAGGTACAGGGCAGCTTGGCACCACTAAGAATGTGTGTGTGAGAGGGATGCCTCTAAAAATGCAATTAAGTGGTGGTGTCTGGTGAGGTAGATAAGGCTGTCCCCCAACCCCGACAATAGGGAGACGAGCAGGAGAGGTGGGCCCCCAAAACTCTCTCAGGACAGAGTAGGTAGCTCCGGTGTCCAAAAGGAACGAGATGGGGCTCCCATTTACTTTTATTATTACCCTTGGTTCCCTGTGTGAGATGGGAGTGGCCGGGGCGGAAACCGGGCAGCATCAGTCCTCGCTGTAGGCCAAGCCTAGAAAGTCAGCTGGAGGGTAGCCTTCGTCTGGCGTTCCTATGTCCCTTGGGACATTAGGACAGTCAGCTGACCAGTGACCCTTTTGGCAACATTTTGGACAAGGCCTTGTCAGTGCTCTTTGTGGGCCGGTGGTGCAAGCCCGGGCCCAATGGCCTTCTCTCCCACACTTGAAACAGGGACCAGACGGCTTTCGGGGAGCTGGTCGGATGGTGTTTGCCAGCATCTGGCAGCTCCTTTTCTGGGCCCTCTCATCTCTCCCATGGTACACCTCAAATGCTATCACCAGCACATCTGCCTGTGGAGTCAGAGGGCCGTTCTCCAAAGGTTTAAGTTTATCCCTAATGTCGGGGAAGCTCTGTGAGACAAAGTGGGTCATTAGGAGTTGCCTGCCCTCAGGGCTCTCTGAGTCTAAGCTAGTGACCTGAAGTAGAGCCTTGGTGAACCGCTATAAGAAGTGAGACAGATTTTCGTCCTTATCCTGAATTACCATTTTTAGTTTTTCATAGTTTACTGGTTTCAGGGCAGCCTTACATGGGCCTGTCAGGAGACAGGTAATAAACCTATCTCTGGCTAGACAGTCACCCTGGGTGTTATAGTCCCGGTGTGGTTCTTGGTCAGGAACTGCCTCAGCTCCTGGGGGGTGTGAAAGGTTAGTCTGGTGAATTTCGTCTGCATGGGTCCTAGCCTGCTCCCATACCCGCCTGCGCTCCTTAATCCGTCCATCCACACCAGCCACCTCTCACAAAGGGAGAACAGTGGAAGAGTTTGGATGGCTAGAATCAGGCATTTTAGCAGTTTGGGAACGGGTGGTAGGGGGAGAAAAATAAAAAAAACCAAACATGATCCGGAGCCAAGGCCCCAGGCGTCCCCAAGGCCAAGGACAGATACTGGGCACAGGCCGCTAATCAGCTCGTCAGCCAAGAAGTGGGGCCCCGCCACGTGAGGAAAGGATTCCCCAGGAATCTGGACAGCATCTACCGCTTCCTCAAGCCGGAAGAACATGTCACCCTCACACAGCTCCCAGGACGCACCAATGGCGGTGGTCCTGCTGCGAGGAATATCTCAGGCTGCAGACATGGGAGATAGCTAGAAATTTAGGCCTGCGATAGGGGCCGACCGTAGCCAATAAAGACCGTGGCCGGGGGTTCCCCCAGTCTCAAGAATACTTGATGAGGCGCCGGATGCTCAACGGTCATTCTCACAGATTCAGGAAACTGTTTACGCTGGCCGAAAAGTGGGGGACTCACCAATTGGAGAAGCAGTGTTAGATATAGTTTGGTGCGGCGAATGGAGAGTGGTCTGTTGCGTATGGAGCAGAGTCCCCGGTTTGTGTGCAGCAGTCCCCGGTTTATGGGTTTCCAGGCACAGGGCACCCAGAAGCGCCCGCTTGGTCTCGGCACCAGATGTTAGTTATTTAGCGGCGCTCTTACTCTGCAAGGAAATGTCACGAAACACGAGAGAATCCACTAACGAGAGTTTTATTAAGATAGGAAGAAAGGACAGACAAGTGCTCAGGCCTGCGGAAGACACGTGTGTGGAGAAGAAGAAGAAGAAGAAGAAGAAGAAGAAGAAGAAGAAGAAGAAGAAGAAGAAGAAGAAGAAGAAGAAGAAGGAGAAGAAGAAGGAGAAGAAGAAGGAGAAGAAGAAGGAGAAGAAGAAGGAGAAGAAGAAGGAGAAGAAGAAGGAGAAGAAGAAGAAGGAAGCCGGGAATATGGTATGGTACCGGCTTATAAAGGCTGGGTGGCACATGGGTACACAGGTCGATGTGGCTATTCCATGCATGTGCAGATCACATGGTTGCATTGCATGCTCTTACGCAACCATGCAAACCCACGGGGTCCTGGTCACTCGAGACATCTTGACCCGGAAATGGCTATTTTGACCTGGAACTGGCTAGGCGGAAGTGTCTAGGTCCGCTGGGCATGCGCAAACATGCCCAACCGTGGGGGCATGTTCTGGGTCTATCACTGATCCTACTGCTAGAGGCCCCACAAACAGATCAAGCCACACAACTGTCACCCACATTCAGAGGGCCTAGTTTGTCCCATGCAGGCTCCCAGCTGTCAGTCCAGAGTCCTCGAGCTCCCACTAGCTCCTATCGGTTGTCTCTGTAGATTTCCTCATCATGATCTTGACCCCCCCCCCTTGCTCATATAATCCCACTTCTCTCTCTTCGACTGGACTCCTGGAGCTCAGCCTGGTGCTTGGTTGTGGATCTCTGCATCTGCTTCCATCAGTTACTGGATGAAGGCTCTATGATGACAAGGTATTCACCAATCTGATTACCAGGGTAGGCCAGTTCAGGCACCTTCTCCACTATTGCTAGGAATCTAAGTTGGGGTCATCCTTGTGGATTCCTGGGATTTTCCCTAGCATCATGTCTCCCTCTGACAAAATATCTCTTTCATTGCTCTCCCTCTCCATCCCTCCCCCAACTCGACCATTTGGTTCCCTCATGTTCTCATTCCCCCATCCCCTTCCCTCTCCTCCTCCAGTTTACCCGGGAGATCTTATCTATTTCCCCTTCCTAGGGCAAACCTTGCATCCCTCTTAGGATCCTCCTTATTACCTAGCTTCTCTGGAGCTGTGGGTTGTAGTCTGGTTATCCTTTGCTTTATATCTAGTATCCACTTATGAGTGAGTACATACTGTGTTTGTGTTTCTGGGTCTGGGTTACACTCAGGTTGATATTTTCTAGCTCCATCCATTTGGGTGACACACTCCTTTAATCCCAGCACTGGGGAGGCAAAGGCAGGTATATCTCCAGGTTCCAGGCCAGCCTGGTTTACAGAGTGAGTTCCAGGACAGCTAGGGCTACACAGAGAAACCCTGCTTGAAAAAAAAAAAAAAAAAAAGGACTGCACAACAATGGAACTTTTAGCTTCGAGGTGAAGGCACACGCCTTTGATCTCAGCACTCAGGAGACAGAGGCAGGTGGATCTCTGAGTTTGAGGCCAGCCTGGTCTACAGAGTGGGTTCCAGGACAGCTCAGACTATACTAAGAAAGCCTGTCTCAAAAACAACAACAAAAAGTTGTTTATTTAAAATTTTCAATTTGCTTTATTTTTATGCTGCATGAGTGTTTTTCGTGCACATATGTGTGTGCACTACATGGATTCTTGGTGTCCATGGAGGTCAGAAGAGGGTACTGAAAAAAAAAAAGAAGAGGGTACTGGATCCCCTGGAACTGAAGTTATAAATGTTTGTGAGCCACCATGTGGGTACTGGGAATTGAACCTGGGTCATTTGCAAAAGCAACAGGTGTTCTTAACCACTGAGCAATCTTTCTAGCACTACCTCATTATTTCTTGTGTCTCAATAACAATTAGTCATCGAATGTGTGCAAATCTACCTCCTAAAATCTCCTAAAGCCATCCCATCCCCTGCACCCCAGTGCGATCACTTCGGTGACGTCCATCTTCATCCGGACTAACCCAACAGGCCTAGGGACACATTTTCTTCCCTCAAGGCTGATTTCTTTTCTGTATCACCAATTCAACATATACTCTAAAGCCAGAGTTAATCTCTCTAAACCTGACTAAGCCTAATGGCAGCCTACATCTGTTTACAATTCTGCATAATCCAGCAAGATCAAGATAAATTCCAGACTCCTCACCATGGCCTCTGGGGCTTTGTGGCATGCTGTGCCTCTGCATTCCTTCCCAGCCCTCTCTGCCCTTCCTTATTCAAGTGTTCAACACTCTAGCTACACTGGGGCACTTGCACTGTGCACACGCTCCATGCTGGGTCCTGGCTCTGAGTTTTGTACGTGCGTTATCTGTCTGGCTTTAGACATGTGTGCTGGGGTTAAACCCATTGCTTCTGACTTGCTAAATACAAGCTTAACCACTGAAAGTATGTGCTCAGGCCTGTACAGTCAACCTGACAGAAATAAAAACTACAGGACTAAGACAGCTACATTCTTGGAAGTCATTACTGTATTATCTAAAATTGAAAGCTCAGTATGATGGCTCATAACCCGTAATGCTAATCCCTTTTAAAGGAGGATGAGGCAGAATTCCCATGATTTTGAGGCTAGCTGGAGTTACATAGTGAGTTTCATATTTACACGGTGAGTTTTGTATTTATTATGGTGTGTGCATGGCGTGAACATGTGGCAGTTAGAGGACAAGGTTATGGTGTTAGTTCCAAGGATTGGATTCAGGTCATCAGGCTTGCATGGCAAGTGCCCTTACCCACTGAGCCATCCCGTCTCACCAGCCTTTAAGCAACTGTGAAAAGTGACCATTTGGAGACAGGAGAGATGGTTCAGCAGTTAAGAGAATGGCTTCTCGTGCACAGGATCAGGGTTTTATTCCTACCACAAACATGGCGGCTCACAACCATCTGTAACTCCAGTTCTAGGGGATCAGAAGCCCTTTTCTGGCCTCCTTGGGCACTGCACTCATGTGGTACATTCAGGAGTAACACTCATGTGTAACTTTTGAGCTGGGGCAGGTGAGGGTGACAGGGGTGTCACTGTGTAGCCTTGGTTAGCCTGGAGCTTGCAATATGGAACAGGCTGGACTTGAAGGCACAGAGATCCATCTGCCTCTGCTCCTCAAGTAAGTGCCTGGTGCCTGGTTGGAGGAGGTTGTTTGTTTGCTTGTTTTAAGAGCAGGTATGTAGTGCAGGCTGTCTGTGAACTCAAAGTAGTCCTCCTGCCTTAGCCTTAAGAGTGTTGGGGCCAGGCAGTGGTGGCTCACGACTTTAATCCCAGCACTCGGGAGGCAGAGGCAGGTGGATATTGGTGAGTTTGAGGCCAGCCTGGTCTATAGAGTGAGATCCAGGACAGCTAGGGCTACATAGCGAAACCCTGTCTCAAAAAACAAACAAAAAAGACTGTTGGGGTTACACATGTGCACCGTAACATCTGGGTCACTTGGGAAGCTTTTAATACTAGTTTCTGGGCAGGTGAGATGTCTCACCAGGTAAAGGTGCTTGCTGCCAAAGCCTGATGACCTGAGTCCAATCCCCAGAACTGACTTTGCAGAAGGAGGGAACCAATTCCCCAAATCCTTCCTTTGACCTCCACGAGTGTGCCACTGAATGCATGTACGCACACCCACATGCAAGTCAGTAATTGTGAAAAGTTCCCAAGATCACATGCCAGACACACTAAACAACCATGGCGGTTTGTTTTCTTAAGATTTACTTTTATGTGTATTGGCGTTTTGCCTGCATGTATGTGTATTGCATGCATACAGTGCCAGCAGAGACCAGAAGAGGGCATTGGATCTCCTGGAGCTTGAGTCACAGATGGTTGTAAGCTGCCATGTGGGTGCTAGGAACCAAACCTGGGTCCTTTCAGCCACTGCTCTTAACTATTGTACCATTTCTCCAGCCCTACCATGTTTGGTTTAACATATGTCTAACACTTCTTCTCCTTTTAGGAGGCAGAAGTTAATTTTGCTTCTTAAATGTGACCTGGACTTAGTCAAGAGCTTCTAAAGAACTGAGGATTCTGGGCTGGGCATGTAGCTTAGTCAGTGGCAGGGCACTAAAGCTAGCACATGCAAGCTCTTAGTTTAATCATCAGCATTGCTTTCATGTGCGCATGTGTGAAGCAATGGGAACCAGCCTTCAGTTCTGATAGTCTCTAAAAGGGATAACTCCAGTCTAAGAATGAGGACAATCTACAAAACACTTGAAACAGACTCTTCGAAAATAAACTAGTTATGAAGGACACAATATCTAAATGTAACTGAATGTCATGTGGGATCTCAGATTGGATCCTGCAGCAGCAAAGAAGACATTAGTAGAACAAAGAGAAACCGCTCACGGGACTGGAGCCCTGCTCACTTCCTAGTACATGTATCACATGGATGCTCCTGTGACAGGAAGGCAAGAAAGGGGCTACACAGCAACTCTCTACTGTGCACACCTATGATCCTGGCACTTGGGAGGTAGAGGTAGGAAGATCAGGATTTTAAACCTACCCTGAGCTAGATAGGAGTTTGAAGCCAGCCTTGACTACCTGAAATCCTCTATCAAATGAACAAGAAAAGAAAAATTTCCTTGTGAATCTGAAATTCATTAAAAGTAAAATTACTTTTTTTTTCTTTTTTTGGATTTTTCTGAGACAGGGTTTCTCTATGTAGCCCTGGCTGTCCTGGAACTTGCTTTGCAGACCAGGCTGGCCTTGAACTCACAAAGATCCACCTGCCTCTGCTTCCGGAGCTGGGATTAAAGGTATTTGACACTAGCTGGGGTGGTGGTGCATGCCTTTAATACCAGCACTTAGGAGGCAGAGGCAGGTAGATCTCTGGAGTTTGAGGCCAGCCTGGGCTACAGAGTGAGTTCCAGGACAGGCTCCAAAGCTACACAGAGAAACCCTGTCTCAAAAAACCAAAAAAAAAGTATTTGACACCACACCCAGTTTAAAATTACTTTTCTTTCAATAAAACTATCGAAGAAAAAGAATTTCTAAAAACTAGGTGGTAAGTACGCATCCATTTGTGGTGGTACATGCCTTTAATCCCAGGGCAGCTAGGGCTATTACACAGAGAAACCCTGTCTTGAAAAACCAAAAAAAAAAAAAAAAGGCCCTAGGCTCAATCTCCAGACAAAAGTCAGAACTACATGAAAGGTCTGTCCATACTGGGGATAGGTCAGAGGTAGAGCACATACTTAGTGTGCAGGAGGTCCTGGGCTCTGTATCCAAGCATGCATATGTTCAAGCATGCACACACACAAATCTTTACTGTGAACCAAACATTATTCTAAGCACTATACAACGCACTTTTTCTTACTTTCCTTTTTTTGAGATCAGGTCTCCCTTGCTGCCTAGGCTGACCTCAACACCACCGCCACCGCCTAAGTCAATCATTCATGACTCAGCCTTCCAAGAAGCTAGAACTACAGATACTCATCAAAGTGCCTTGGATGTTCATGTTTACAATGATCTTATCATCTTACGTTTACAAATGATAAACTAAAGCCCTGGGGAATTTACCAGAAGGTCAGAGTGTGAGCAGAGGAGCTTCCTTCCAGGGACATAGCCTCCAGCACAGCAAGGTCCAGGGCTTTTAAAAGGTGGTTTGTTTTTTTATTTTAAAAGACAGGCTCACTCCTGCCTGTCCCGGGACTCGATTTTAGACAAGGCTGGCCTGGAACTCATAGAGATCGGCCAGCCTCTGCCTCCCCCAAAACTCCTATTAAAATAAGGAATGCGGCAGGAGTGCTAAGATTATCGGCATGCACCACTACACCAGGCTGTATTTTCTATGCGTAAGTGTTTTGCTTGCATGCATGTATATGCACTGTATTCCTATCTGATGCATGTGGAGGCAAGAGGGTGTCAGGTCCCCTGGAACTAGAATTAGAGACAGCTGGAAGCTGCCATGTGGGTGCTGGGAACCAAACCTAAGTCCTCTAACAGGAGCAGCAAGTGCTCCTAACCTCCTTAGCTTCCTTCCTTCCTTCCTTTTTTTCTATTTTGTTTTTGAGACAAGGTCTCTACATAGCCCTGGCTGTCCTGAAACTCACTGTGCAGACCAGGCTGGCCTTGAACTCAGAGTCCACCTGCCTCTGCTTCTGAGTGCTGGGTGTGCCACCACACTGGACTTAAAATAAATAAACCTTAAAGATTTCATGGCCACACAGTGGTGGCACAAATCCCAGCACTCGGGAGGCAGAGGCAGGATTTCATGTTGAGACTAGACTAACTCCAAGGCAGATATTGTGGTATTCAGCTGTCATCACAGTACTTGGAAGGTGAAAGCAGGAGTTAGGAGGTCAAGGCCAGCTTCAGCTACATGAACTCCTCTCTCCAAGAAAACAAAACATGGAAAAACAAGAACAGAATAACTCCAACTGCTCTAAGTGTATGAACTTCTGCTCATTCTGAAGAGATGGAACAGTTGACAATTACTAGGCACTTACTATGGGTTAGTGTATTCATCAATTGGCTATCGCTCAAAATGTACAAAGCTCAAGGAGTTCTCAAGGAGAACCAGTTTATGTAGCTGATAATTTTGGAAGAAAGCTCAAGCTTGGGTAACCATATCAACTCAGCCTCTGGTGAGGATCTCCTAGGCTGTGTCGCATTGTAGAGGATGGCATCATGGTGACAGCTCATGCGAGAGGTGGAAATCATATGGTAAGACAGGAAATCTGAGGGTGGGGAGGGGTTAGTCTTAGGCTTCTATAAAATTCACCTTCTCAAGAACTGCCTGGAGTTCCAGGTACTATTTGAATCTCCTTTCAGGGCAGTGCCCTAATGAACTGGTAAGCCTCAGTCAAGATACCACCACTTCCAATCATGCCACCCTTGAGAAGCAAGCTTACAACATGTGACCCTATTAGGGACACGTTGAAGTCACATGCAATCACAGAAGCCGTATACACTTTACTGACAAACCCACCTATGAAACTCTAACCGTGTCAGATAGCTGAGGAAATGGAACCTGAGCAAACTGCTCAAGGTCACCAACAGTCTACTCAGTATGACAAAGACTGCAATCTCACAAAGGCGCACATTACAATTCCAAGGCCCTTGGATCTGAAATGTGGATTCTTGCTAAAATGTTTTCTTCCTTCCGGTCCAGGAAGCACTTCAGCTGGAATCTGGAGTCCCAGCTGGCATTTCACTTAGAAGGTTGGAGTGGGTGGAAAGAATAGAAAGTTTACTTCAAGCAAGGAAAATGTGTTGGCCTAAATCGTCTATTATAAATTGGCAAACCCAGTTTGCAAATCGTTTATGATTCTTTTTTTTGTTTTTTGTTTTTTGTTTTTTGTTTTTGGAGGCAGGGTTTCTCTGTGTAGTTTTGGTGCCTGTCCTGGAACTCACTCTGTAGACCAGGCTGGCCTCAAACTCACAGAGATCCACCTGCCTCTGCCTCCCAAGTGCTGAGATTAAAGGCGTGCGCCACCACTGCCTGGCCGTTTATGATTCTTAATCTTAAAATATAGGACTATTTAACTATAGATGTGTGTTTCTGTTACCATGGTCACCTAGTGCTTCTGTTTTCATAGTCGCCTAGAACATTTGTTCTTTTTGTTTTGTTTTCTAAGACAGGATTTCTCTGTGTATCCCTGGCTGTCCTGGAACTCGCTCTATAGACCAGGCTGGCCTCAAACTCACAGAGATCCACCTGCCTCTGCCTCCCAAATGTCACCACTGCCTGGCCTTGTTTTGTTTTTTGAGATAGGGTTTCTCTGTGTGGTCCTGGCTGTTCTGGAACTCGCTCTGTAGGCCAGGCTGACCTCAGACTCACAGAGATCCACTTACCTCTGCCTCCTGAATGCTGGGATTAAAAGCATGCAACACTACGTCTAGCAATTTCTCTACTTTTGACCATGTATTTGCTTCTACTTTCCCAACATAGCCATTTCCTTCTCTTAGGTAGTCCTTATTTCATAAGAAAACAATAAAGCAAGCCATTTTGCCATCATCTATGAGACATCTCTCTATCTACTAAAATGTAAATAAATTCCACTTTGCTATTTGACTGCTTCTGACATGTTACAGAATTACTGTAAGTAATTACATGTGAGTCAAGTTGGGCTATGTTGTTTTTTTCTTTTTTGAGACAAGATCTAACTATAGCCTTGGCTGGCCACACACGCACGCACATAGAGCATACATTCATACAGACACACAAATAAAAGTACTAAATCTATTTAAGAAATCTTGACTATTGCTGGGCAGTGGTGGCACACACCTTTACAGGAGGCAGAGGCAAGCAGATCTCTGTGAGTTCGAGGCCAGCCTGGTCTAGTTTCAGGGCTACACAAAGAAACCCTGTCTTAGCGGGGCAGTGGTGGTGCATGCCTTTAATCCCAGCACTCGGGAGGCAGAGGCAGGCGGATCTCTGTGAGTTCCAGGCCAGCCTGGTCTACAGAGTGAGATCCAGGACAGGCTCCAAAGCTACACAGAGAAACCCTGTGGGGGGGGGGAGAAAAAAAGAAAAGAAACCCTGTATCAGAAACAAACAACAACAAATACTTTGACTATTATGAACAAGGCACAAAGGCTCAATCTGCAATAAAATGCATCTTACAATTTCAAAGTATGATTCTCTGGTACTAGAGAAACGGCTCAGTGGTTAAATGTGCACCCTGCTCTTCTGAAGATCTCAATTCAATTTCTTACACCCTCATCAGGCAGCTTACAGCTTATACCTCTAACTCCAGTTCCAGGTACATCCAACACCCCCGTCCACACACACACAGACACATACATGTAATTAAAAATAAACTAAAAAGTAAGTAACATTATGATCATATATTTTGTTTATTTACCACAGGAACATCTGTCAGGATGTTACTACCATGCTCTAGGGGCTATCTGCGTCAGAGTAACAGGTATGCATATACCAAGCCCAAGAACCGAATTTTACAAAGACCAAACTTGGCCCGTTGGGATACCTACTAGTGCAAGAGCAGCTTCTCTGGAATTTCTAGATGGTGCTCATTTGGGAATACTGCTAAGTCAATTCTCCAAAGCTCTCCAATCACAATCACCTGGAAGCACAGAGGTAGTATGCTTGCCTAGCACATGGAAGCTTCTGGGCCTGGAACACAGTCACCATGGTTCTCCCACAGATTTTCTGACTCAGGGGCTCCACTGGTGCCTAGCAGTCTGTGTGTGTGTGTGTGTGTGTGTTTCTTGAGACAGGGTCTTGTGTAGTCCAGGCTAGACTCAAACTCATTGTTCTGCCTCAGCCTCCCCAGTGCTGGGATTCCAGGCAGAATCAGTGCTTTTTAAAGCACAAAGAAGATGAGGGCCTTAAAAAACAAAAACCACGTACAAGTCTTTCACTTGCTGGGTTAGTTACCCTAAGGTATTTTATATTATTTGAGGCTATTCTGAAGGGTGTGGTTTCCCTGATTTCTTTCTCAGTCTGCTTGTCATTTGTATATAAGAGGGCTACTGATTTTGTGAGTTAATTTTTTATCTGACTACTTTGTGAAAGTGTTTATCAGTTGTAGAGTTCCCTAGTGGAATTTTCAGGGTTACTTGTGTATACTATAGTATCATCTGCAAATAACAATACTTTGACTTCTTCCTTTATTTTATTTATTTATTTTTTTTGAGACAGGGTTTCTCTGTGTAGTTTTGGTGCCTGTCATGGATCTCACTCTGTAGACCAGGCTGGCCTCGAGTTCACGGAGATCCACCTGCTTCTGCCTCCTGAGTGCTGGGATCAAAGGCGTGCACCACAGCCTTCCGGCCAACTTCTTCCCTTCCTATTTGTATCCCCTTGATCTCCTGCAGTTGTCTTACTGCTCTAGCTAAGACTTCAAGTACTATATTGAATAGGTATGGAGAGAGTGGACAGCCTTGTCTTGTTCCCGATGTTAGTGGTGTTGCAGCAGGTGGGAACAAATACAGAGATCCACAGCCAGAATCACACACAGAGAGACCTTGGAACATAGAGAGACCCTGGGACACACAGCTCTAAATGGGATGTCTCCATCAAATCCCTCCCCTCAGAACTCAGGGAACCCAGAGAAAAAGGAGGCAGAAGGAGAGGGGAAGACAGAGGGGATGGAAGACATCAAGAAAACAAGGCCCTCTAAAACAACATGAGCAAAGCCCATATGAACTCAGAGACTGAAGCAGCATGCAATGCACAGGGCCTACATGAGTCTGCACCAGGTCCTCTGTGTACATATACTATAGCTTTCAGCTTAGTACTTTTATGGGACTCCTAAACGTGTGAACAAGTATGTCTCTGATTTTGTTTGGTTTTGTTTTGTTTTTTGAGACAGGTTTTCCCTGTGTAGTTTTGGTGCCTGTCCTGGATCTCAATCTGTAGACCAGGCTGGCCTCGAACTCACAGAGATCTGTCTGCCTCTGCCTCCCGAGTGCTGGGGATAAAGGCGTGTGCCACCTGGCCAGGTCTCTGATTCTTGTGCCTTCTCTTGGGGCTCTTTTACTTTTATGTTGGCTTGGCTTATCCAACTCTGATATAATGATTTTTGTTTTATCTTGTTATACTTAAAAAAATAAAGTTAAAAAAATAAAAAAAAAATAAAGTTTACTGAACACCTAGTCATGGAAAAAAAAGCTATTTTCATTAAAGCGTTCAGGATAAGCTGGGTGTGGTAGCATATGCTTTTAATCCCCTCTGTATCCACCCTTCACCCTTGTTGTATCCTCCAAAAGGAAAACTTAAAAAGAAATAAGAATAAAATACAAATAAGAAATAAAGAAAATATAAATAAGAATATTAATTTTAAGAGCTTTTGGTTTTGGTTTTGGTTTTTCAAAAAAGGTTCTTATGTAACTCGGATTGCCCTAGAACTCAATCTGTCGACCAGGCTGGGTTCAAACTCAGAGATCCGCCTGCCTCTGACTCCCAAGTGCTGGGATTAAAGACGTGCACCACCACCGCCCGGCTCTGGCCAATTTTAAAAGTTGTTTTTGTTTTTTGTTGTTGTTGTTGAGTCAGGGCTACACAGAGAAACCCTGTCTTAAAAAAAAAAAAACACAACCAGTTTCATGGCTAAAATTTTTATAAAAAGCCTCAAGGTAGACAGCAAGGACATACACCATTGGCTATCCATAGACTGTCACACTCAGAAGAAGTTTTGAACACAGGAACTAAGAACTAATGTTTTAGTTAGCATACAAAATAGTGGGTTTTGGGCGGCAGCAGAGGCCGGCTGAGCAGCAGCAGAGGCAGGCAGGCAGGCAGAGCAGAGCGGCGGCAGAGGCAGGCAGGCAGAGCAGAGCGGCGGCAGAGGCAGGCAGGCAGAGCAGAGCGGCGGCAGAGGCAGGCAGGCAGAGCAGAGCGGCGGCAGAGGCAGGCAGGCAGAGCAGAGCGGCGGCAGAGGCAGGCAGGCAGGCAGAGCAGAGCGGCGGCAGAGGCAGGCAGGCAGGCGGAGCGGCGGCAGAGGCAGGCAGGCAGGCAGAGCAGAGCGGCGGCAGAGGCAGGCAGGCAGGCAGGCGGAGCGGCGGCAGAGGCAGGCAGGCAGGCAGGCGGAGCGGCGGCAGAGGCAGGCAGGCAGAGCAGAGCGGCGGCAGAGGCAGGCAGGCAGGCAGAGCACAGCCAGGCAGGCAGGCAGGCGGAGCGGCGGCAGAGGCAGGCAGAGCGGCGGCAGAGGCAGGCAGGCAGGCAGAGCAGAGCGGCGGCAGAGGCAGGCAGGCAGGCAGGCGGAGTGGCGGCAGAGGCAGGCAGGCAGGCAGGCGGAGCGGCGGCAGAGGCAGGCAGGCAGGCAGAGCACAGAGGCAGGCAGGCAGGCAGAGCAGAGCGGCGGCAGAGGCAGGCAGGCAGGCAGGCGGAGCGGCGGCAGAGGCAGGCAGGCAGGCAGGCGGAGCGGCGGCAGAGGCAGGCAGGCAGGCAGGCGGAGCGGCGGCAGAGGCAGGCGGAGCGGCGGCAGAGGCAGGCAGGCAGGCAGGCAGAGCACAGCGGCGGCAGAGGCAGGCAGGCAGGCAGGCGGAGCGGCGGCAGAGGCAGGCGGAGCGGCGGCAGAGGCAGGCAGGCAGAGCAGAGCAGCGGCAGAGGCAGGCAGGCAGGCAGAGTGGCGGCAGAGGCAGGCAGGCAGGCAGGCAGGCGGAGCGGCGGCAGCAGAGGCCGGCTGAGCGGCGGCAGAGGCAGGCAGGCAGGCGGAGCGGCGGCAGAGGCAGGCAGGCAGGCAGGCGGAGTGGCGGCAGAGGCAGGCAGGCAGGCAGGCGGAGCGGCGGCAGAGGCAGGCAGGCAGGCAGAGCACAGAGGCAGGCAGGCAGGCAGAGCAGAGCGGCGGCAGAGGCAGGCAGGCAGGCAGGCGGAGCGGCGGCAGAGGCAGGCAGGCAGGCAGGCGGAGCGGCGGCAGAGGCAGGCAGGCAGGCAGGCGGAGCGGCGGCAGAGGCAGGCGGAGCGGCGGCAGAGGCAGGCAGGCAGGCAGGCAGAGCACAGCGGCGGCAGAGGCAGGCAGGCAGGCAGGCGGAGCGGCGGCAGAGGCAGGCGGAGCGGCGGCAGAGGCAGGCAGGCAGAGCAGAGCAGCGGCAGAGGCAGGCAGGCAGGCAGAGTGGCGGCAGAGGCAGGCAGGCAGGCAGGCAGGCGGAGCGGCGGCAGCAGAGGCCGGCTGAGCGGCGGCAGAGGCAGGCAGGCAGGCGGAGCGGCGGCAGAGGCAGGCAGGCAGGCAGAGCAGAGCAGCGGCAGAGGCAGGCAGGCAGGCAGAGTGGCGGCAGAGGCAGGCAGGCAGAGCAGAGCGGCGGCAGAGGCAGGCAGGCAGGCAGAGCGGCAGCCGAGACGTGGTTGTAATAAAGACCAGAAACTAAGCTATTACCCGCTGAGGAGTTAGTGAAAACAAGGAGATTAAGAGCTTGGAACAGGGACGCCTTTAATCCCAGCACCCCGGGAGGGAGCCATCTCCGTGGGACGCAACCATAACAGACCTGAACACTCTGTCTGAGGCCAACCCAGGGCCCAGCTGCCGATTCTACGAAACCCAACAACTTGGAGGTGTTGGCGAGATTACCCTACTAAACAACCTGCTCAGCTGAGATCCATTCGGGAGAGGATTCAGAATCCTACAGTCTGCAGTCTGAGGAAACAAGATCAGCTGAGGAGTTGACAGATGAGCAAAACGTGACCGGAGAACACAAAAGAAGGCGCCACCCAGCCACCAAACCAGATCACCAGAATCATAAGCCTACTCTACACCGACTGGGAACAGGTAAGCCCCCATCTCTGGACCGGCAGATCAGGTCGCTAGCCCCTAGGCCCTACCCATCGGAGTCCCAGGGACTAGACAGCTATCTTTTCCTGCTCCCCCACCAAAAAAAAAAAACCACCAAAAAAACAAAAACTCCTATGAACTTAACAACCACTAAAACCATAACCACACTCTGCACCAACTGGGAACAACTGCTCCCTGAGACAGAGTGGACCAAGACTAACAATTAGAACAAGAGAGGCACCTTCAGACACAGACAACGCCTACACCGAGCAGAGGAAGAGATGAGTGGACACCAGTGCAAAAATACAGGCAACAACATAAAGACCTATGACATCAGAACCTAGTGATTCTACACTTGCAAGACCTGAACATACCAAGGCAGATGAAGTAGAAGAAATCAATCCTAAAAATGACTTTAAGAAGATGATAGAGGCCCTTAAAGAAGAAATGAAAAACTCCATTAAAAGAGGAAATAAAAGTTTTTTTTTTTTTCATTGCTTATCATAGTTTCAAAAGTTGTTTTCTCAGTGCTGGAGATGGGATGCAGGGCTTCACATGTACTAGGGCAAGTACTCTACGGCTGACCACTGTGCTACCACAGCCATACATCTTCTCATTGTAAAAAGTGTTTTAATCTTGTCCAAGTTAATGCATACAGGCCAATGACAGCTGTACAGCAAAGCTTTCTCTGACCATTAACTAGCTCCTTCATCCCCCACTTTTTCACAAGCTACATAGCGAAACCCTGTCTCAAAAAACAAACAAACCAAAATTGTTAGAGCCCTGCCAGGGAACCAAATCAATGCATTTTTATTTTTTTGGTTTTTCAAGACCGGGTTTCTTTGTGTAACAATCCTGGCTGTCCTAGAACTCACTCTGTAGACCAGGCTGGTGTCGAACTCCCTGAGCTCCACTTGCCTCTGCCTCCCAAGCACTGAGATTAAATGCATGCACCACCACCACCTGGTTCGGTGCCTTTTTCAGCCATCATCAGAGAAACTTCCTCCTACAGTGGATGGGAACAGAGACCCACAGCCAGACATTTCTCTCTCTCTCTCTCTCTCTCTCTCTCTCTCTCTCTCTCTCTCTCTCTCTCTCTCTCTCTCTCTCTCTCACACACACACACACACACACACACACACACAAGAGAGAGAGAGAGAGAGAGAGAGAGAGAGAGAGAGAGAGAGAGAGAGAGAGAGATCGGAACACACAGCTCTAAATGGGATGTCTCCATCAAATTCCTCCCCTCAGAGCTCAGGGAACCCCAAGAAAGAGGAGGTGGAAAGAGTGTAAGAGCCAGAGGGTATGGAGGACCCCAGGAGAACAAGGCCCTCTGAAACAACTGAGCGAAGTTCATATGAACTCCCAGAGACTGAAGCAGCATGCACAGGGCATATAACAGGTCAGCACCAGGTCCTCTCTGTATACTGTAGCTTTCACTTCAGTATTTTTGTGGGACTCCAGAGTGTGAATGAGTGGGTTTGATTCTTGTGCCTTCTCCTGGGGCTCTTTTCCTTCTGTTGTTTTGCCTTGCCCAACGTTGATGTGATGGTTTTTGTTTTATATCTTATTTTTAGGTTTTGTTATTACCTCTTAGAAGTCTGTTCTTTTCTAGTGAAAGACACAAAGGGAGTGGATCCAGATGGGAGGGGAGGTAGGAAGGAACTGAGAGGAGTAGAGGGAGGGAGGGGAAACTGTAATCAGGATATATTGTTTGAGAAAACAATCTATTTTTAATAAAATGGGGACATTTTTCTAAAAATAAAAAAGAAATAAAGAAGCCATTTTTCTTTAAAAATTTATTTTTAGGGCTGGAGAGATGGCTCAGAGGTTAAGAGCACTGCCTGCTCTTCCAGAGGACCTGGGTTCTGGCGCCCTCTTCTGGCTTGCAGGCACACATGAAGGCAGAACACTGTATACATAATAAATACATTTAAAAAATTTATTTTTAATTATGTGTAAGTCTGTGTATATGGGTGTGCACATGAGTGCAGGTGCTCAAAGCTTCAGCTGGGAGCCAGGAATCAAACCTGGGTCCTTTTCAAGAGCAGCGCACACTCTTCACTGATTCTATCTATGCTTCCTAGGCAATGTTGTCTATCATCTAGGTTGCACAAATCCTAAGCCTTATACAAGCATATGTGAAATTCACATACTTCTAACTGAAGTGACTAAAAATTCCTAAGTCAGAAACACAGGTTCCACTCTCTTTATTTCCCATTATCTAGTCATTAAGACAGAAGTCTCATTTCATCCCTGCTACCAGTGATTCAGTTATGGTTTATGTCTCAATCATCTACCATCTGGCACCCTTCCTTTCTATCCAAAATCATACTGCTACCAGAATGATTGTTCTAAAATAACCATCTGATCCTGAAGCTGGAAATCTTATCATCTACAGCTATGTTCTCTGTATCCCAACTCAAGTGGAACTACCTATAGTTGGAACATGTTGTTTCATGTCTCCAAGCATTCCTTCTGCCTACAGTGTTCTCCCACTCATGGCCCCTACAGCTAATGGCTAAACTCTGTTCATCAACTGTTGTTTTTTCGTAAGTTAGGGTCTTGTAACCCAGGATGACCTAACTCCAAAGCATTCTTTGCCTCAGCCTCCCAAGCGCTGGGATTACAGGTATAACCACCATACCTGCCTTCATGATCTAGCTTTTTAAGTTTTCTCTGTGGAGTATCCCTATGCTTTCTTGGCAGAGTTCAGTCTTCTCATTGTAAATATTCTTTTTTTGTTGTTGTTATTTTTTTTTGTTTGTTTGTTTTTTGAGACAGGGTTTCTCTGTGTAACATTTCTGGCTGTCCTGGAATTCATTTTGTAGACCAGGCTGGCCTAGAACTCACAGAGAACCACCTGCCTCAAGGATCACTTTTTAATACACTGGTATTTTACAAGTCTCTCATTCTAGATCTTAAGATCCTTGCAGGGCTGGAGAAATGGCTCAGAGGTTAAAAGCACTGACTGTTCTTCCAGAGGTCCTGAATTCAATTCCCAGCAACCACATAGTGGCTAATAACCATCTGGTAATGAGATCTGGTGCCCTCTTCTGGTGTGCAAACATACATGTAGGCAGAACACTGTTTACATAGTAAATCTTAAAAAAAATTTGAGAGAGTGGGGGGCTATGGGAAGGGTTGGTGGGAGGAGGTGGAGAGAAATTATGTAACTATATTTTAATAAAAGTAAAAATAAATTTAAGCCCAGCAGTGGTGGTACATGCCTTTGATCCTAGCACTACGGAGGCAGAGGCAGGCAGATCTGAGTTCAAGGACAGACTGGTCTACAGAGCGAGTTATAGGACAGCCAGAGTTGTTACATAGAGAAATCCTGTCTTGAACCTCCTTCCAATAAATAAATTTAAAAATGGGCAATATAAATTGAATACCATGTACCTGTCTAATCTCCCAAGTCAAAATTCTAGAAACCTTTTCCAGTCTTCCTTTTTCATCCCAAGTGCCAATATGTTATGAAGTCCTGTTGATCACACCTCTTTCTGAAGAGGTCTCAATGTCACTCTTTTCCCCATTCCAGTGCCACCACCACCCTACTTTAGGCTCCACTCCTCTTAGCCTGAACTACATTTTCTCTCCCCTCCAAACCACTCTCCACACTGCCAGTAAATTAAAAAAAATTTATTACAAAAATAATACACACTAAAAACTCAAATGATACAGAAATAAAAGCAGAATACTCATTCAGTATACATAAACCAAGTGAACCACCTCCTCTCCATTCCCATCCCCAGAGGTTCACTGTGAACAATTTAACAGTTTCACATCTTTCCCTTTGCACATACAAGTATATACAAACATATCATATACACCTGGTTTTTTACTCTTACACAAATGGGATCATACATGTCTATTATTTGACTCAAATTCTGTCTTCATTCAATATCCAGAAAATTTCTGAAACAAATCTAATGCACTTCTCTAGACTTTATTTCCTTAAATAAAAAATTCACTCACTGGTATCAAATGCAAATATCTCTCTCTCTCTCTCTCTTTCTTTTTTTGGTTTTTCAAGACAGGGTTTCTCTGTGTAGCTCTGGCTGTCCTGGAACTCACTTTGTAGACCAGGATGGCTTTGAACTCACAGAGATCCACCTGCCTCTGCCTCCCAAGTGCTGGGATTAAAGGCGTGCGCCACCATCGCCCGGCTCAAATGCAAAGCTCTTGAAGATATGCTTCCTGTTGTCTTTCAGTGTCATGTCTAGTCATTCCAGCATCCTTTCTGAAACAAGGCAGGTATAAACACATTCTGTCATATCTAGACTTTCAACTTTTCCCTTCATGTTAACACCCTGCCTGGACTTTTTGAGCTGCTACACTCCTACCAATGACTTCTTCAACACTCAGTTTTCAGCTGGCCTCTGGAAGACTTCTTTGCTTTTTCACACATGATCTCTTCTCAATTTTTCTTTGTACTTTACAGCTAAGCTTCTTGATTGTATTTGTCTTACAGTTCTAATGATTTATAAACATGGTTTGACCTCTACTCTCCCTCCCCCAACTTGATGCCAAGCTCTTATTTAACCTTTGCACTCCAAGGATCTGATAAAGTGCTTAGCATGGAACAGATACACCATAACATATCTGTTGGGATTTAATGATTTTAAGAACATTTACTGAGTACCTACTTTGCATAGAACCATGCCCTAAGCATAAAAAGCAACAAAAGATAGTCTTGGCCATAAGAAACTTACCATTTTTCCTATAATTTTTCCTATGGCGAGGGAGAGCACATTTACATGGCCATCTATTATTTTGGATACACAGCCTGTTTCAAAGATTTATAGCTATGTTCCTGTAATCTATTTAGGAACAAGGCACTGTATATCCTCGAAACTAATACATGAACAAACAGTTTGTCCAATATGTTTGTATCTTAAGCGTGGCACAGAGCCAGCCCATCAGTACCTAATTCTCTATTCCAGCAGATGGGTTTTCATCTATTCCAGCCTGCAAATTATAAGTGAAATGGTGCCATGTTTCTACACCAAGAACAATAAATGCCATTAAAGGCGTGTAATGGGGAAGAGTGAGTCTGCTCTCTCTTCTTGGTAGTGGTTAGGGGAAAGAACTTGCTACTCCAGGATCTGGAGACATGATTACTATTTACTTATTACTAAACCTAGGGTGGTAATCTGGTGATATCACTATCAGCCACTATACACATATAAATAAGCTGGGGGAAAGGTAATCGACCAGGCTGATTGAAGAGGCTTAAAGGAAGCCTCATTCATCAGAGTCCAAGTCACTGTCTCCAGCAATGGAGTGGAAATCCTCACTGTCCTCCTCGTCCTCAGACAGGTGGACCTGGCTTAGTACGCTGGGCCCAGAGCGCTGCTCTTCCTCATCTTCTTCCTCCTCTGATACCTCATACCCACCGATGCTGCTGAAGCTTGTATCCTGGGTGTTCGACTTGGGGTCGGGTTCCTCATAGCTCCCATAACTGAGAAGAGAAACAAAATCTCTCAAGCTTGGGAACCACCCACTGGCTGACCATTCCCATGCTTTGTACTGCCAAGGGATCAACTCATCTCAACCTCCCCTGGACACTAAATAATGGGTTCTTGACTGTTCCACCTCCCCTAAGAAGAAAATGACCCTGTTAAAAACATTAACTTGTTAACGTTATACATGTGAGAACCTGAAATAAACTTCCTGACACTGACCAACCATCACACACTACCAGCTAACATGACCACAAATGCTGAGGAGCCCCACTGTTTCTCCTGCTACTTAGTTTCACTCATCTTTATATCCAAAATTGGGCAGCGGTCCTGAATAATCTAACACCTTGTCTCTATTACCTCCTCTCTATTCCTGCCCTGTCTGCTGTCGCTTAGTCCTGTGTTAACTTCCCTGGCCTGCACTACTGAAATAAGTCTTCATGGCCCTAGTATTGAGCTCCTTCAACTAATTCTTCACGCTTCTGCCACAGTGTTCTATTTTCTGTTTGTTTATTCTAATTTTAGTCTGAAAAAAATCACAAATGCACATTTACTGTTTAAAAAAAATTAGAACAGGGCTGGAGAGACGGCTCAGAGGTTAAGAGCACTGACTGCTCTTCCAGAGGTCCTGAGTTCAATTCCCAGCAACCACATGGTGGCTTGCCACCATCTGTAATGAAATTTGGTGCCCTCTTTTGGCCTGTAGGCATACATGTAGGTATACATGCAGGTAGAACACTGCATACATAATAAATAAACAAATAAATAAACAAATAAATAAATCTTTAAAAATAAAATGCTTGCCAGGAGTAGTGGTGCATACTTTAATCCCAGCCCTTGGGAGGCAGAGGCAGGCAGATCTCTGAATTGAGACTAGCCTGGTCTACACAGTGAATTCTAGGACAGCCAGGGTTATACAGAAACCTTGTCTTGGAATAAATAAATAGCTAACTGATTAAAAATAAGATGCTCATCCCTCGGAAATTTGTTTTTCAATGATAATAATGAACATCCTTCTGTGTCAATAAATTCAGCTCTACTGTTGTGGAATATTAGTTTAAGATGTGTTACATTCGTTTATGCTGTGGAATATTTGTTTAATGATGCAAAGATGTGTTGCATTCTTTTATGTTGCATTTGTTTAACTCTGCAAAGTGGTGTTACTGTGCCTGTTTAAGACACTTGATGGGTCTAATAAAGAGCTGAATGGCCAACAGCTAGGCAGGAGAGAGAAATGGGTGGGGCTGCCAGGCAGAAAGAATAAATAGAAGAGAGAAGAGCAAGGAGCGAAAAAAGGAGGAGAGGAGGACACCAGAGGCCACCCAGCCATATAACCAGCCATGGAGTAAGAAGGAAAGAAAAATAGAATAGAGAAAGGTAAAAAGCCCAGAGGCAAAATGTAGAAGAAGAAAGATGGGATAATTTAAGAAAAGCTGGTTAGAAATAAGCCAAGCTAAGGCCAGGCATTCACAAGGAAGAATAAGTCTCCATATATTTATTTGGGAGCTGGGTGGCAGGCCCCCAAGGAGTTAAAAAAAAAAAACAAAAACCCAAAACCAACTACACTCTACAGCATAATTTTTTGGGTGGATTTTTGAGACTGAGTCTTACTATTCAGTTCTATCTAGCCTCAAATTTGTGATTCTCCTGTCTCAACCTTCTAAGCATAGGGATTAGAGTGTGCCAGACTTAACAGCTGCATGGTATTCTGCTATATGGCTATAACATGATTTATTTAACAGTCTTTCAGTGGTAACATTTAGCTGTTCCCGATTTATTTCACCATTAGACACAATGGGCTCTAATAAAATCTTTGCACATCTTTTTTGTTTGTTTGAGACAGGATCTCACAATGTAGCCTTAACTGTCCTGGAACTGGCTATGTAGACCAGGCTGCCCTAGAACCCATAGTGCTCTGACTCCTAGAGTGTTGGGATAAAGAGTGCGTATCATCATGTCTGGCTATAAACACCTCAATGAAAGTGTTCTCATAGGACAATTTCCTAGAACTTTAGAATTTTAGAACCAAAGGGGGTATACATTTAAATATTTTTATTTAAAGTAATAAAATTGTCATAGTTCTCTCCCACTCACCCTATCTATTTACATATTATTGCCAGCCATTTGGGAATGTCTTTTTCTTCACACCCTTTCCAAAAAATCATCACCAATCTGACAGGTAAGAAGCTACATTACATTGTTATCATACTTATTTGATTATTAGAGAAGCTATAAAATATAGTTATTGGTCATTTGAATTTGTGAATTTCTTAGCTCACGTCTTTTATCCTTTGTTCTTTAGAGCATAGAGCAAGCTTTCTAAAACACAAAGCAGATCATACACTGTTCTCACTCAATGCCTGCCCACATTTGGGTCCTTCACAATTTGGTTCTTACCTATCTCTTTTAAAAAATAATTTTTATTTATTCTTAACTACCTCTTTGAATCATTTCTATTACATGGATCAATTAAAAGCTCTGGCCTACTTGTATTCTTTCAAAATGCCTCATGACTCTGGGTTTTCACATTGCCATTCCAAGTCTCTGGGATATCTTATGCGTCTTACCCTATAAACTACTACTCATATTTGGCTCAGTTTCCTTCTCTAATCAGCTTCGCTCCCCATCCTTCTCCATGCCCCAGAAAAACCCTGTGGTTGCCTTTTATGTTACACTGCCATTGCCTGTTAACCTGTTTCATAATTCCTAATAGGCAGAACTCCTTAAAGGAGGGAATCCCAAAGCTTATTTTTGTTTTTACTTATAGTCAATAAAATGTTTTATCTACTTGCTGGCAAGATGGATCACATATGCAGTAAATCCAACATGTTTGAAGCAAAAATCATTTTCACATCCTCTCTGTTTTTCTTTCCTCAATGAAATTTTCATTATTTATCAGACTCAACTCCCAAATTCAACTGAATACTGCTATTTTCTATCCCATACTACCCTTAAAAGTTACTTAACATACAAATTTGATGTTACTTTCTCTTCCTCCTTTTTCGTTTTTTGAGACAGTGTCTCATGTAACCCTGCCTAGCTTTGAACTCATCCTGTAGCTGAGGATTACCTTTAACACCTGACCTTCCCACCTTGAAAGTGTGCATAGGTCAGCATCACCACACAGAGCTGTTTTGTTTGTTTTTAGACAGAGCCTCAATACACAGCCCAGGTTTGTGGAGTTTCTGTTGTTTTGGTTTTTTGTTTGTTTGTTTTTTGTTTTTGTTTGTGTTTTTGGATACAGGGTTTTACTGGCCTGGACCTCACTATACAGATCAGACTGGTCTTGAATTCAGAGATCCACCTGCCTCTTCTTAGGCATGCACCACCACACTTGGCTAGCCTTGAATTTAGGATCTTCCTGTCTCATACCCTAAGTATTGAGATTACAGAAGTATGCTAGCATAGCTGACAACTTCCTTTCCCTGAAAGTATGTACTCCTAACAGAACAAAATCCAAATGCCTTAGGATTCTACTTATGATCCTCTACAATATAGGCTCTTGCTATTTCAAAAGTCTTAATTTCCCAACCACCTCCATTTACTCTTGAACACACTTCGTGTTGGATTTCTATGCCTCTGACATACTATTTCATCTGTAAAGATCTATCCCCCTTTGCTGCCATTGTATATGCTTAGCAGACTCCGATCCATCCTTTAAGACATAGTTCAAATGCTTCTACGTGAAATTTACCGATTACTTAAAAGCACAATAAGACACTCCCTTTTTAGGGATACGTCAGCACTCTGCACTTATTTGTGCTTAAGTACTTATAACATTATGTCAGATGATTCCACTAGACGAGCTCCTCAAGGACAGGCTATGTCTTATTTATGTATTCCCAGGGTCTAGACAATGCTTGGCGCAAGCAGAGGTGCTCAGGGAATGTGTGACAGATGGAAGCCATCTGATGCTAGGCCCTTGTCACCATAGGTGGGAAATGATGCCAGAGCCCAGTAGCATCTTACTGCCCATTACCTGATGTTGCTATCCTCCAAACCACGGGAAGCTTCCCCACCATCTCCCTCATAGGACATCATGCTTTCTTCATTTTCCATGCCCATCCTCGTATTCTCTTGAAGCACACGAGGATGTTTGGGTCTTATACTGCCAGATCCCACATCAGAGTCACTCCCACTTTCACTTAGCTGAATAGCTGTAAAAAGACAGATTGTGGTTCATTAACAGACAAGCTTGATGGACTAGGGGTATGGCTCAGTGCTAGAGTGTTTGCCTCGCATGTATGAGATAGACTTTCTGCCTAAAGTCCTTACCTCTCAGGCCTCTCTTGAACTACCAAATGTCAATAGTAGCAAGATCTATAGTTTAGAAACTGAATCCAAGTAACTCATTTCTTCTATCTCAGTCTAATCTACCCGTTTTCTATCATCTCCAATACCTTTACCTTACCATTGCGATTATTTTTCTTAATTTTCCTTTCCTGTTCCCAAACACAACCCTTCAAAGCTGCTACTTGGGCACTACCTTTTCCACTGTTCCCTTTATGTCTCCTGTGTCTGCTCATCTTCACTTCCCCTCAGGCTAATGGACATGATCATCCTCTGAGTGTGTGTTCAGTACTCTCAGGTCTACTAATGGGACTTCAATAAAAAGACAGGTTTTTTTATACTAGCACATAGCAAGTAGCAAAATGGTTTCTATTCAGTCCTGAGGGCACAACAGTGAGCTACACAGAAACAGAAGCGAAAGAGTAAGACTCACCAGAAAAAGGGTTATCTCCTTCTTCATCACTCCCAGCATCTTCCTCATCATCTTCTCCTTCAGACATAAGCAAGTCCTCATACAAAACACTGGCTTGAGTCTGTTGTACAGTTCCTTCCTCTTCATCTGCAAGATCACCATCTCCATCTTCACCTTCCTAAAAAAGTCCAGGTGGCGCCCCACCAGTGACTAAGAGACCAGAATACCTTCCTTCCCCTGCATCCCATTTGCTGCCTCACAAGAAGTTAAGTAACTGTAGTGGATGGATTTGTCTAATTTATTCTAAGGATTAAAGTCAGACTGAGGCTCGCTATGGAGAAAATCTATGATTCTCATCTTGGGATTTGGCCTGCCCTATACTATATACAGGGGTTCCTGTCATATAAGTGTATAACGTAACCATAAGCTTTCTGTAAGCATACTCACTGGGGCTGGAGTCTTAGGCTTCTCCTCCTCCTCCTCCTCCTCCTCCCCTTCAATATCTACAGAGTCTTCCTGGCCCAGCCTACCTTGGCCCTGGCAAATGTGAGTAAGGAACACAAATAGCACATCATTGAGGGATGTGCCTGTGGGAGTTAACCAAGGGTTCTTTACCTAGGCCAGATGCTCTTTCCTGATATCCCAGCCAACACCACGGCTAGTGGAGGCTGTTTACACAGCTCAAGGCATGTGCACTTCCTCCCAGTCATTCTTTGGAAATAATAGACAGGGCAAGAAAAACACAAAGAACAGGAAAGTTTTTGGTCCACTCCTAACTGTCATCAGAAGGGAATGTTTCCTTTCTAAGGCAAGCTTTTGAGATAGAAAATCCTTCTGGGTTTTGTATTCTTTCGTGGAACCTTGAGAATAGGTATAGCTTCAGATGCAAAGTATGTTTTGATACCTCTGGTAAAAGCCAGTTTAAAAAAATTATATATAATTTTAATTTGGTTTATAACTTATAAGATGCACAAAATAGTATGCCAATTGTTGTGAACACTATCTCTGAATGCAGCTGGTCTTTCTAGTTAGCCACCTATTAGGCTGCTCTGATGCTTCAACTACTTTCTCTGAAGTTCTGTTGTGCTTAATTCTGCCAACCATGCCCCAGAAATCAAATTTCAAAGCCTTGTTTTCAGGGCCAAAGGATCTAGTCACCCTTCATGTATGCATGGTATCAGTCCATCCCTCCATGTTCACCCACCGGGCAGACCACCAACCTCACAAAAAGAAATAGTCTCCTACCTGTGTTAGCTGCTTTTCTGAAGTAGCACTGGGAATATCCAAGACAGACATATTGCTCTCATCTTGATATACAGAGGCATCTCGAGAAACACTGAGGGATGTGCTGTTATCATACAAATCAGGAGGCTGTGACATAAAATATACAATTTACCTTCTACCAAGGGAACAGCTAGAAGAAATACAAAGAATCCTCCTTTATAACATTCACTAAAGAAAAAGGACATGCAAGACGACCCAGTTAAAGAGGAAACACAGCCTGGTACAGCTTTGTAGACAAATTTTTAGAATCCTATGAATAACATCCACTCTAGCAGACTGGCATCTAATGTACGTGTTCAGAAACTAAAGCAGAAATGCATAAAGCTTAGGGACAAGTTTATGTATTAACGGCCTCTCTGGTCAGTAACCTACTTTCTTCTTCTAAGCCTTGCCTTACTGTTTTTAAGCTCAGAGATTCATATTAGTTATAGTTTTATTGACTTAGAGGCATATAAGAAGAAATTGGATAAAGGAATTTAAGTTTCAACAAGAGTATGGGATGGTTTGACAGTTCACGAGCTTGCGGACGATGCTTCAAAGCAAAATGATATGTTAAAAACAAAACAAAACATGGGCTTTGGAGTAAACAGCCCTGGGATTGAGTCTTGGCTCTACCACTGTTAATCATCCTGTTTTCTTCAACTGTAAAGCATGGATGATAATATCTACCTCACAGGGTTGTCATGTGTACCAATTAAGAGGTATGTACCAACACTTGGTACTTAATAAATGATAGATCTCTTCCTTATTGTCCCTGAAAGGAACAGGGATTTAGCAAATAGATTCTAGTCAATGATAAGAGGGACTAGATAAAATATTCATGAAGTGCATAGAATAAGAAAAATAATATTCATCAATTTTAAAGTATGTTTATAGACATAAACACATATACCACAGATATGAAGAAACTCAAAATATTCAGTGATTGGTGTTATGAAAGATGGAATTGTTAAGTAACACCTCTTTGTATCTTCCAATTTTCTTTTTAAAAAAAACTTCATTCATTTTTTAAAATTATGTATATACCTGTATGTTTGAGTGTGGGTTTGTGCATGTGAGTACAGTGTCTATGAAGGCCAGAAGAGGTGTCAAAACTTCTGGAGGTGGAGTTAAAACAGCAAGCCACATAACATGGGTGCTAGGAACAAAACTCAGGTCCTCTGAAAGAGCAGCAAGCACTCTTAACTGCCAAGCCATCTCTCCAGCCCCATCTTCTAATTTTCCCCAATCATCATGTTACTTTGAGCAATACAAAAACTGCTTATGAGCAAGGAATAAAGCCTATAGTTCCAGCACAAATTGGAGGCCAGTCTGGATTATACAGCCAGACCCTGTCTCAAAGAAACAAATGCACACCTACAAGTGTTGCTCTGTAAACAAGTAAGCAAACAACATTGACTGAGAAGATCTGAGTTTCCAAAATAGAGGCAAAACAGGTTTCAAAACGTTAGTGCACAAATAAACTGGTATGCAACGGAAGGGAAAAAAATCAGGAAATTTCTGCAAAATTTGAAAGTGTAGTATGAAAATAAAGAGAATTATGGGAAACTGTAAAATGAGTAATTCCAAGGTATTGAGCTCAATGCAAGCTCAGTATAAATATCCAGATGCAAATACATTATTAACCGCCACCATTTGGAAGTTGAAAATAACATGATTACTGCCATGCTTCTATACAATCACAACTGTATTATGACAGTTACATAGACATAGACACTTTGTAATAATCTTTTGATTTTATATAGTAATGAGTAAGGGTGGTCACACATGAGGCTCTTCCTTGAGTTAACAGGCAATGACTGGGCTATCTTACAATGTATACACATAAATGAAGGGAATGATGAGAGCATGAACAGATAAGAATGAAGCAGTACTATCCATACCATACTCTCCATAGGAAACTCACTAAGAATACCAAAACAGCTATTGCTCAGGAAGGACAAGGCTTTGATTCACCAATGGTCTAGGCTTATGACTGTCCAAGACTTGAGAAAAGCACATGCCACTTGGTGGTTAGATTCTTCTGGAGAATAATGGCTAGTACTCAAGCTTTAACTTACCAGAAAGTACCTTGTGGAAACTGTGAGCCTATTAGCAAACAAGGCCTTCCTGGGCAACATCACTCACCCAAGCCCCCTTGACCCAATCTGCCCATACAACTCCAAGAGCCTTTCCTTGTTCTGGACCTTGAAGAAGTATCTGAGGGTTCTTTATACCTGGCCCCTCAGTAACCTAAGTTTTGGGATGAAAGAGAGAGTAAAAGAAAGATAGAGAAAGTGTACGAATGAGACACAGAGACAGCAAAAATCCAATAGAGATCATGTATGCTGCATTTAAACTCAGAGTGAAACCTGGGTAGAATGAAAAATAATCCTATGGGAATAGGAAGAAATTCTGCATTTAAAGTATTTGGTTAAATTTGAAAGAGCCTCTGGGAACTTTACAAAAAACGAAACAAAATAAAAACCCTTCACACAAAGAAGGAAAGAAATATTTACCAAATGCCTATCATGTGCCATACAAACTAATCACTTAACGTTAGAAAGCACATCTTAGAGAAATGGGAATAGAAATGTTAATTTCCCAGTATCACAAAACTAGACAGTAGCAGAGTTAAGACTCATACCGAGGCCTGTTTTACACCAAACCTCATGTCCTTTCCACTCTACCACTGTATCTCCAATAAAGAAACTAAGGACCTGTTAATATTCCATTTAAAGTCTATTCTTCAAATATGCCAACTTTCTCAGAATGTAATATAGAGGAAATATTCAAAAGGTTCCTTCAGACCAGAAAAACTAAAAAATTTCTTATTTACCCTGCTTTCTAGTCTTCTAATATATAAACTTAAAATACAAATATAAACAGTCTTCATTTAGTAGGAAAGGGAATTAACCCTGGAAATTGAGTGATGTGAGTTACAATGACATACCTCTAAGGTAATGGGTAATCAGACACCTAGAAGGTACAAGAACAATATGGCCCACATCCGTAACTGAGCAACCTACATTCTAAGGACATTCTAGAACCCCAGAATTTGCTGACAAGAGAACTGGACCTAGAGGATAGCTCTGGCTATAGTAGTCAGGAATCTGGTATTCTCACACACTGTCTATAAACAACCACCCCACTCATTCATCCCATAGTTGCCTCTTCTGGATTTAACAAGGCCACAAAGATACACGGCCCTCACTCACCTTAGCCTTTGAGAAGACAAGAAAGCACACGAAAGGCATATGAAGAGGAAGGACAGAGAAGAACGGTATCTCAGTAAACACATCCGTTAACATGCTCCCAATTTCCCAAACCATAAGAAAACTGTAAGAAATTCCTAATCCTTTGGCTCACCTGAGGTGTGTAAGGTCCTGGAGTCATTGGGTCCAAGCTTTCTAATTCTGCTTCCTCCAAAGCCGCTTCTTTAGCTGTACAAATATCTTTCTCAAGTTGAGTCAAATGTTCATCATACTGAGAAACAAAGAAAATTAATGAATTCATTCAACATTAAGGTACTGGGCAGGCAAAAATAAACAACACACACACACAGAAAAACACTGTCTTCATAGTGCTTCTATTCTAACAGCAGAACACAGCTGATAACCTAAACAAAGCAGAGAAAGAAATGACAGAATGAGGGTAGAAGATGGAATATTACATTTGAAAGAAAACAGGGTAGTCAGGAAAGCTTCAAACTCAAGGACACAACAGAAAGGCTTCATGGAGCTAGAGCTTAACCACCTACCTCAGTTAATGTCTGGTAACAAACATTCACAATCTCCTGAGCAGTCTTAGTATACTGACTCTCAGGCCCTAGGAAAGAAGTAAAATGCCATTACCTTTGTAACTTCAAGAATTTTATATTTCTTCAACACAGATTTAATATATATTGCTATTTATTCATTTATTTAAATAACCACTAAAATTTGTTTTTTTTTTTATTTTTCAAGGCAGAATTTCTTTGTGTAACACTGGCTGTCCTAGAACTCGCTCTGTACACCAGGCTGGCCTTGAATTCAGAGATCCTCCTGCCTCTGCCTCCTGAGTACTGGGACTAAAGGCATGCACTACTACCACCCAGCTAAAATGTATTTTTTCTGTTATATATGTGGGTGTTTTGCTTACGTGTATCTCTGCACACTATATGCATGCCTGGTACACAAGGAAGCCCAAAGAGTCTGTTGGACTGGAGTCACAGATGGTTTGGGGTTGCTATATATGTGCTGGGAATTGAACCCAGGTCCTCTGGAAAAGGAGTCAGTGCTCTTAATCACTGAACAATCTCTCTAACCTCATACATTGCAATTTAAAAACAAGAATTTTACACTTTGTTATCCAATAGTATATCATTATTTAAGATTCAGAAAAACTTATGTTTAATCCTTACCTTGGACCTCTCCTCTACTTTTATAAATGAAAATTTTTATTTGATTTTTGGATTTTTGTTTTGTTTTTTGAGGCAGGGTCTCACTATATAGTTCTGGCTCTCTTGGAACTCATTATGTAGATCAGGCTGGCCTCAAACTCACAGAGATTCACCTGCCTCTGCCTCCACATCTAGCTATTAGTGGGAAAACTTTAAGCATACAAAATCAGACTAATTAGTACCCTAATTAGCCAGCTTTAACAATGATCAACACAGCCGGGTGGTGGCGGTGCAAGCCTTTAATCCCAGCACTCGGGAGGCAGAGCCAGGTAGATCTCTGTGAGTTCGAGGCCAGTCTGGTCTACAGAATGAGATCCAGGACAGGCATGAAAACAACAGAAAAACCTTGTCTTGAAAAACCAAAACAAACAAACAAACACATGGCTAATCTTGTTTTATCTATATTTCATTTTCTAGACTCTTCTCAAAATATTTTGGATACAAGATCTCATTGTGTGCTCTAGACTCGTCTCCTTGCCTCTATCTCTAAGCTACCTTGAGATGTAAGGATGTAAGGATGTTGATAATGGGAGTAGGGAGTATACTGGACCTCTGTAACTTCTACCAATTTTGCTATGAACCTAGAACTACTCTAAAATATAAAGACTTCTTGAAAAACAAGAACTACTTTCTAAGCCAAACTGTATCATATCTAAAATAATAATCCCTTGGCACGTGTCTTTAATTCCAGCACTCCAGAGGCAGAAGCAGGTGGATCTCTGTAAGTTCAAGGCCAGTTTGACTTACATAGTTCCAGACCAGCCAGGGCTACATAGTGAGACTCTGTCACAATAAACAAATAATTCTTTTTTTATTAATTAATTAATTTTACATCTTGATCACAGCCTCCTCTCCCTCCTCTCCTCTGAACTGGCCACCCCCTGTGACTGGATTGGTGACTACCCCAGTTGTCATCAGATAGCCTTCATCCAGTGACTGATGGAGGCAGATTCAGAGACCCACAGCCAAACATGGGGCCATGTTCGGGGAGTCCTGCTGAGGAGAGGGAAGAGGGATTGTAGGAAAAAAGGGGGGCGGGGGTCAAGAACATCGCAGGAAAAACCACGGAAATCACTAGCCTGGCTCATGGGAACTCAAAGAGTCTGAACCAACAACCAGGGAGCCTGAATGGGACAGACCTAGGCCCTCTGCATATTCTTTAAGATAAATGAATAGCTAATCAATGTTCAAATTATAGGCCTGCACCACCATACCCAGTTGATCAAACTCAGAGCTTTATGTATACTAGGCAAACACTCTATCAACTAAGATATATCTCCAGCTCCTATAATGTATTTTTTTATGGTAAATTAAACTTCAATGAAAACTTAAAAAAACTAATTAATACAAAACATTTACTATAAAATTTCAGATAAAAACCTAATGGTTGATATTTCTTAAAAATTAAAAGATAGGGCAATGGCCAGGCACTGTGACACATGTTTTTAATCTAAGCACTCAGGAGGCAGAGGCAGGAGGATCTACAGTGAGTTCCAGGACAGCCAGGGCTACATGGTGAGACCCTTTCTAAAAAACCAAAAAATTAAAAGATAGGGCAACAGAGGACCAACATCTTCTAGGACACAAATGGCCTGGGACTGAGTAGCAGCTCCTCTTTTTATGTTCCTAGGATGGCCTTGGAACACATAGAGAGTTACCTACCATTTCCTCCTGAGTGCTGAGATTACCAGCATGTGCTACCATATCCAGTTTATGTGATGCTGGGGATTGATCCCAAGTTTTCTGGCATTCTAGAAAAACTTTTTGAAATATAGCCCCAACCCAATAAGGAAAGCTTTCACAGATGTGATCCTTGAAATACATCTACTGCTTACCATTATATAAAGAATAAAAAGTATACCACATGGGGGAGTAGAGATATAGCTTAACAGGATAGTTTACCTACCATGCACAAGGCCCTGGGTTTGGCCCACAGCACCACGGAAAGTATACTATATATACATATACTATGATTATTACAAGCCATTATAGGAATAAGGAAGTCCTTTTCAGGGGCTGGAGAGAAGGCTTAGTAGGTTCAGAGCACTTGTTTTAGATTGTTAGTTTTTCAGACAGGGTTTCTCTGTGTAATAGCTCTGGCTGTTCTGGAACTTACTTTGTAGACAAGACTGGCCTTGAACTCACAGATCCACCTGCCTCTGCCTCCTAAGCGATTAAAGGCATGGGCCACCACCTCCTGGATAACAGCATTTGTTCTTACAGAGAATCCCTGTACATTTTTCAACACTCACATGGTGGTTCACAACCAATTGTTAACTCCAGTTCCAGAGGATCCAATATCCTCTTCTGAATTCCTTGGGTACCAAGGCATGCATGCGGTGCTGAGAAATACATTCAAGCAAAATATTCATACACATAAAATAAACCTAAAAAAATATGTCCTTTTCAGGTAAAAACATCTCCCAAGTATACACTATCTACTCTTTTGTGAAATGGAGTCAGGCATGATAGTGCATGCATGCCTGTATCCCAGTGATGGAGAGGTTAAGGCAGTAGATTATGAACTCAAGGCTAGCCTGGATTACAGTAAATTTAAGGTTGACACGAAAAACTTAAAGATCATGTATCATATATCCAAAATCTAGTGGCTGGAGATGGCTCAGCAGTTAAGAATGCTTTCTGCTCTTGAAGAGGACTCCAGTTCTGATCTAAGCACCCTCATCATGTAGCTCACAGTTACCTGTTCCAGGAGATTCAATGTAATTTTTGGCCCCCGAGGCACTCATATTCATTCTATTTCTCTGTCTGTGTCACACACACACACACACACACACACACACACACACACACACACACACAAAATGAACAAAAATATTTTTTATTTTTCCAGACAGGGTCTGTCTAAGTAGCCATGGATAGCCTGGAACTTGCTATATAGATCAGGCTGGCCTCCAATTCATAGGAGATCCTCCTGCCTCTGCCTCTCAAGTACTGCCTCTCAAGTACTTGGGTATCACCACATACACAGCAAGATCTTTTTTTTTTAAAAGATATATTTATTTATTACGTATACAGTGTTCTGTCTGCATGTATGCCTGCGGGCCAGAAGAGGGCACCAGATCTCATTACAGATGGTTGTGAGCCACCATGTGGTTGCTGGGAATTGAACTCAGGACCTCTGGAAGAGTAGTCGGTACTCTTAACCTCTGAGCCATCTCTCCAGCCCACACAGCAAGATCTTTAGAAAAAAAATCAGATTGGGCTAGGGATATAGTTTGGTGGTAGAGTACTTTCCCAGCATTTGCAAGGTTCTGGGTTTAATCTTTAGCACACAAAAAAGATGCAAAATAAAATAAATTTGTATCCTTATGCCAGACACAAATAAATCAGAAAGAAAACTTAAGCCAATCATCAAGATATTAAGAATAGCCGGGCGGTGGTGGCGCACGCCTTTAATCCCAGCACTCGGGAGGCAGAGCCAGGCGGATCTCTGTGAGTTCGAGGCCAGCCTGGTCTCCAAAGTGAGTTCCAGGAAAGGCGCAAAGCTACACAGAGAAACCCTGTCTCGAAAAACCAAAAAAAAAAAAAAAAAAAAAAAAAAAAAAAAGATATTAAGAATACAAATAATTAAGAACAGTGTAGTGGCATTGGCCTTTTTTGTCCATTTTGTTTTTTCAGACAGGGTTTCTCTGTGTAACAGCTCTGGCTGTCCTGGAACTTTGTAGACCAGGCTGGCCTCGAAACTCACGAGATCTGTCTGCCTCTGCCTCCTGAGTGCTGAGATTAAAGGTGCTTGCCGCCGCCACCACCAGGCTAAGGATTTGTTTCTTTTCAGACAGGGTTTCTCTGTTTAGTCCTGGCTGTCCTCAAACTCACAGAGATCCACCTACCTTTGCCTCCCAAGTGCTGGGACTAGGTGTGCGCCAACACCTCTCGGCTGGCATTGGCCTTTTATCCAAGTACTACAAAGGCTGAGGCAGGAGGCCAGTGCAACCTATAATAGCAAGCAAGATACTATCTCATCTACCCTTCCCTCCAACACACACCAAGAAAAGAGCAGCTACTGCTTGTTTCTGCATTTTTTTCATCTCTTAGTTCTAATCAATCAGTAGTTTGATACTCAAAATACTGATGGAAAGGAGACTACTAAAGTTCTCAGACAAGCCAGGCACTGGGAGGTTGAGGCAGGAGGATTGCTACAAGTTCCTAGCTAGACTGTAGAGTGAGATTTCCCCCTGACCTCCAGACAGGGTTTCTCTGTATAGTCCTGGCTATCCTGGAACTTGCTCTATAGACCAGCCTGGCCTCCAATTCACAGAGATCTGACTGCCCCTGCCTCCCAAGTGCTGGGATTAAAGGCGTGCACTACCACCACCCGGTGACTCTGTCTTAATGAAAAGTTAGTGCAGGCCCAGAGTGATGGCTCAGTGGTTAAGAGCATTTACTCTGCAATCATGAAGACTAGTCAGATCCCAGCCCAGCAAATACAAAACAAACTGAGCATCCCCCAAATACCTGTAACCCCAGATCTGAGAAGAACAGAGACAGGAAGATTGCTGGGGCTTGCTCTCTTCCAGTCTAGTGAGACTAAGCTTCAGGTTCAGGAAGAGAACCTGCCTCAAAGGAATATGCAGAATGAGAGAAGAGGATATCCAATGCTTTCTAGTCTTGGTGTCTGCACATAGGTACATGAACACATACACATACACACACACTTTTTAAAAGTCAGATTTTATATGTGAACTTAAAACAATCAAGCTTTCATGTGATGGTTATGTAATGATAGAGAAAAATCAAGGCTGCATATAGGCCTCCTTAAATTGAACTAATAATAATATTAACACCAGCTTCTATATACTGGCTCTTATGCCTATAAGGACATAGATTAGAAATTCAGCCTTTAATCAGTTTTGACATGTAAACACAGATCAACCTCTCAGCATGTCAATTATAATAATACAAGGACAATTAGTTTTATGTGTTTCTCTCTGGAAATCATTTTGAAAAGATCTCTTCCCTTCCCACTTCCTTTGAAACAAATGCCTCTAAAGAAATACTCACTAATAAGTGCCTCTAGAATATACAAAATAATATCCAAATGCTATCCCTTTTTATTACTAGTTCCTTATAGCTATTGCTGGTTTTAGAGAGCCCATGTTCAAGAGTTACATGGGTTCAGCTATTTAATTCCATTACGCTACTATAAGAAAAGCAGCAGTGAAGTCTTTATAACAAAGCATGCTAGAATTGGTAAATCACTGTTGAGATATATGGAGAAAAATACCCAGACATTTTCTTACTCTTAACTATAGCAGCACTTCTTGAATGAAGAATTAATGAAGCAAAGACTCACAGATTCCCTGTACAAAATTCTGTATGTAATATATCTTTTTCTGGGTAGAATAAAATTATCAAAAGGTCCATATCCACCTCCGTAAAGCTAAAAATACTATTCTATATCTTGAAAAACATCAGGAGCTTACTAAAAGTAGGATGATCAGCTGTAGGTTTTACACCTTTGGGGGGAAAAAATAAAAAGACATGCAAAGGTAATAAGGCCTCTCTGGGAACAATAAAAGTGTTGGGGCTACTGGGAAGGAGAATTAAACAGAAATTGAATTACAATTTCCCAGACCCTAAAAGGAAACACACACACACACACACACACACACACACACACACACACACACACACACAGTTGTTTCCAGAATGGTGCCATAATTACCATAAAAGATAAGATAAATTATCACTCTACCCAACAGATTAGGTCACCCACTAACAAAAAAATTGTTTGAGTATATTTTACCTTTTTATTAAATCATGGCCAAAGAAATTAAAAATGTCTTACTGAAAACATTTACTTACTTAGATTTTACCCTTTAATTAAATAAGGATTTGCAGAGAATCACATGCAGTTCATACCCACATGTTCTTAAATAGTGGTAATTTCAATGATTGCTTCAGAAAAGCAACATGTCACCAAGATAAAAAGACCATTATTTTCCCCATGCTCACAGTAATGAAGGAGAAGCAGACAAAGCAAGGAGAGGGAAAGCAAGCCTTACTGCTGCTAGAGCGCTGGCAAGTTCCGAAGAAAACCCCTGCCCAGCAGGTAAGCAGCTTTGGGATTACTTCCAGGCTCACAGTTCCCAATGTTCCATCTCAAGAGGCAGAAGCAGGCAGGTCTCTGTGAGTTCAGGGTCAGCCAAGACTACAAAGTGACATCCTGTTTCCAACAAACAAACTTGGTCATTTCTTAAAAAGAAGCTATTACTACTGAGGTTTTTTGTTTTTATATTTTGAGACAGGGTCTTGTTAGGTAGCTCTGGCTGGCCTGGAACTTACTATGTAGACCAAGATCTTCCTGCCTTTTTTTAACCTTTTAAATGAACCATATCAATCTTCTTCTCACTTCAAATCTCTAAAATTATAAAAATAGCAATATGGAGACCCCAAAATACATTTTGTGGTTTACTTTATTTGAGACAGGTCCTTACTATGTTGTCCAGGCTTATCCCCAACTCCAAAGTTCAAAGTACCTTAATAGTTAGGACTCTATGGGCATGCACTATCATGCCTTGCTTTAAATATTCTTTCCTTTTTTTTGTTTTTTGGTTTTTCGAAACAGGGTTTCTCTGGGTAGAACTTGAACTCACAGAGATCCACCTGCCTCTGCCTCCCGAGTGCTGGGATTGAAGGTGTGTGCCACCATCACCCAGCTCTTAAATATTCCTTTTTAAGCACTTAGTTTAAGACAGATGTAGTAGTATACATAGGACATTCCAGGCTAGCCAGGGTTAGACAGTCTCAAAAAAAAAAAAAAAAAGGCAGCACAATCTTTAAGGTTTTTGTTTTGTTTTGTTTGAGACAGAATCTCACAATGTAACTCTAGCTGGCCTGGCCTAGACTCACCACCTAGCTGGCCTCAAACTCTCAAAGATCTGCCTGCCTCTGTTTATAGAGTGCTGAGATTAAAGACACGCTGCCACTATACCCAGCCCAAATTTCAAATTTCAAAAAAGCACACAGTACTACAAAAGTATAGGGAAAGGAACCACCGATAAAGAGTGACAAGGAACACTTCACTCAACTTTTGATTCAATTGGTGATGAAACACTAACTGCCAAACCCAACTCCCCAGACTTGGTCTTAGAAGCCCTCTTACACTTGGAATCGATACTTCTGTCACTCTACAACACCACCTCACTTTTCAGGCACTGTGCCGCCTCCATCTTTGGCCCTTTGGTCTTTCTTTCTAACATTTATTTTATGATGCCAGAGAGGTGGCTCCGTGGTCAAGAGCACTGGCTGCTCTTGCAGACGACCAGTACCCACATGGCAGCTCCTAACTCTCTCTCCAGTCCCAAAGAATCTGATGTCCTCTTCTGGTCTTTGTAGAAACTACATGCATGGTGCATAGACATGTAGGCATTAATTTTTTATTTTAAAAAGAACATTTTTAGCAGGTGGTTGAGGACATAGATCTTTGTCTAGAATAGAGTCATCAAGAAAGAGATGGTAGTTAAAGTGTATGAGTAAGAATATTCAGAAAAAAGACTGAAAAGGTTTAAGAAGAAGGAGGACAATTGTCATCACAATACAGTTTCAAGAAAGTGATTCTAACTCTTGGAGCAAGATCAAGATAGGTACTGTAAAGTACTTATCACCTAGGGCAATTATGTGACCTTGTTCACTTAGTAGATATACTTAGCGTTGTAGAAGCCATATTGCAGGGGGCTGGAGAGATGGCTCAGCGGTTAAGAGCACTGGCTGCTCTTCCAGAGGACCCGAGTTTATTTCCCAGCACCCACATGGTGGCTCACAACCATCTATAGAAGGATCTGATGCCCTCTTCTGACACAAATGTGTACATGCAGATAGAGCACTCATATACATAAGATAAATAAATCAATCTTTAAAAAAGCCATAGTGGAGTAAAAAGCTGGGTGCAGTAGCATACAACTGTACAATCCTAGCACTGGGGAAGTTAAGGGAGGAAGATGGCCAAGTTTGAGGCCAGCTCAAGCAACATAGCAAAATCATCTCAAAAACAAAACAAAACTAAAAGTTCTAAGTGAAACATGAATGGGAAATAAAAAGATGGAGATTTCAAAGAAATCTGGCTATCATAAAAAAGAATGAAAAATCGAAATTCTATGGAAATAGTTTTGTATATAACGTGGTATTATACACAGGAAAGCTCCACCTACATGAAGGACTTAAATGAAAAATTAAAATAAGAGTATGGCTGTGTGTACCTGTGGACTCAGCTATTGGGAAACAGAAGCAGAAGGACCACACAAGTCAGGAGTTGGAGGCTAGTCCAGGCAATACAGTAAGAACCTTCCCTCATCTCAAAAAAAAAAAAAAAAAAAAAAAAAAAAACAGTTTTAAAACATAAGCCCTAAAATAAAAGTCACTGCAAACTTCATGTCAGTTTATACCTCCCAGTCTAGCCAAACATATCCTAGCTTATAATCCATGATACTGTCTTTTTGTTGTTGCTTGCTTTTGAGAGAGAGAGAGTCTCACTATGTAATCCTGGCTGGCCTAGAACTCTCTATGTAGAATTCAAAGAAACCCGTGATCTGTCTCTGCTTCCTGAGTGCTAGAAATAAAGGTGTGAGTCACCACAATTGGCTCACAAGGCTTTCCTTAATGAGGCAGTTCAACTCTAATGTCCCACTTAAACCAACCAACCAACCACACACACACACACACACACACACACACACACACACACACACACACACGGCTGGAGAGATGGCTCAGAGGTTAAGAGCGCCGACTGCTCTTCCAGAGGTCCTGAGTTCAATTCCCAGCAACCACATGGTGGCTCACAACCACCTGTAATGAGATCTGGCACCCTCTTCTGTATACATAATAAATAAATAAATATAAAAAAAAAAACGGGCGGTGGTGGAACATGCCTTTAATCCCAGCACTTGGGAGGCAGAGCCAGGCGGATCTCTGTGAGTTCGAGGCCAGCCTGGTCTACAGAGCGAGATCCAGGACAGGCACCAAAACTACACAGAGAAACCCTGTCTCGAAAAAACAAAACAAAACAAACAAAACAAAAAACAACACACACACACACACACACACACACACACACACACACACACACACACACAGAGAACATTCTATCTGGTCCAAGTATTAAGGTATCAATGTATCAATTCTACTTTCTTAATACCTATATAATCTGTTTAACCTTTCCATTACAGGTGGTTGTGAGCCACCATGTATTGCTTCTTTTTGTGTTGTCTTTTTGTTTTTTGAGACAGGGTCTCTTGGTGTAGTTTTGGTGCCTGTCCTGGATCTCGCTCTGTAGACTAGGCTGGCCCTGAACTCACAGAGATATGCCTGGCTCTGCCTCCTGAGTGCTGGGATTAAAGGCATGCTCCACCACTGCCCGGCTTATTTTGCTTTTTTGAGACAGGGTCTCTCTTCAGAGCTCTGGCTATCCTGGAACTTACCATGTAGACCAGGCTATCCTTTAACTCACAGAGATCTGGCTGCTACTGCCTCCTAGGTGCTAGGATTAAAGGCCTATGCAAGCATGCCAGGTCTCTTCTTCCTGCTTCAAATTGTTAGGTTTTATTTGTTTTTCAACATGGCTATTGTTAAGAGTTTCTTTACTGGTCTCCAAATCTCATTCATCTCTACTTCATTATTTGGATAACTTCTTAAATGGTATTTACTAAAACTATACCTCTCTCCTCTCTTACTGGTTTAGTGTGACTTACTGGGCCTTTCACAATTTGGGCCTAAACCCCACCCCCCCAATCTTATTTTATAATCAAACCTAGCCACCACCCTATATTCAAGTCAAACTTATTTGCACTTCCCCATCCAAAGCACTTTCATGTATTTTTGCATTTGGTTCTCTATCTGGAACTTCATCATCCTTCTTTTCTTGATTATCTGTTCAGCATAGTAGGTGCTCGGTAATGAACCACAATAGTCAATATCCCTTAAGACTCAGTTCAAAAATAAGTTCCTGAGGCTGGAAAGATGACTCAAGTGGTTAAGAGCTTCCTTTTGCTGTTCTTACAGAAGACCTGAGTTCAGTTCTCAGCACCCATGTTGGACAACTCACAACCATTTATAACTCCAGTTCCAGGGGATCTCACATTCCCCTCTGGCCTCTACAGACACATCCACACATACATATAATTAAAAAAATAAATCTTAAAAAGGGTTTTAAATTTTTTTTTTTGGTTGAGCACGGTGGCACATTCTTTAATCCTAGCAGAGACAGGTTAGTCTCTGTGAGCTCTACATAGTGAGTTCTAGGCCAGCCATGGCTACATAGCGAGACACTGTCTCAAAAAAATAAAAAAAAATAAATCACTGAGCCATACTTGGTGCTACACAAAATTGGGAGGTAGGAGCAGGAAGCTGAATCCAAGGTCATCCTCAGGTATACATCAGGTTCAAGGCCAGCCTGGGATACATGAAACCATGTTTCAAAAACAAAAATCCTTTAACTTTTACTAGTTTATGAAGCCTTTCCTAACACTCAGATTACAGTATTTTTTTTCTCTAACGTACTTTGTATATCCTTCTATTATAGCTTTGTCGAGCTGTATTTTATTTGTTTATATCAACCCAAGTATGAACTGCTGGAATACAGACCATCCTTCCTGTCAGTAGATTAAGCAGCTAGCAAAGAGTCTAGTACATATTATTCCATCAATTCAGGTACTGAGCAAAATTCCACATACCAAAGTTTGCCATGGTCTACAGCTAGCTATACATTTCAGCCTCAGCTCCATGAAGAGTTGGAATGTAACTTTTCAAATCTTATAGAAACACAGCAATGACTCAAAGGACAAGGAACATCCATTTGATTTTTATTCACACCTCATTTTTCTATGCTTTACACAATTTCAAAAGTAAGGATCAACTGCTTTTCATGAAGTTTAATAGTGATTCTTACAAAACACACACTAAAATATGCACCTACTTAAATGAGTAAACCGGGCAGTGATGGCTCATGCCAGCACTTGGGAGACAGAGGCAGGTGGATCTCTGAGTTTGAGGCCATCCTGGTCTACAGAGTGAGTTCCATGACAGCTAGGGCTGTTACACAGAGAAACCCTGACTCTAAAAACAAAAACAAAATCAAACTAAGCAGACTAAATGGTTCAGTGCCAACCAAGCCTGGCAACTTAGGTTCAGCCCTGGAACCCATATGATGGAAGTAGAGAACCAACTCTCCAAGTTGTCCTCCAACCTCCAAAAGCATACCAGAATAGCACTCCCACTCTTTTTTTTTTTTTTTTGGTTTTTCGAGACAGGGTTTCTCTGTGTAGCTTTGCGCCTTTCCTGGGACTCACTTGGTAGTCCAGGCTGGCCTCGAACTCACAGAGATCCGCCTGGCTCTGCCTCCCGAGTGCTGGGATTAAAGGCGTGCGCCACCACCGCCCGGCCAGCACTCCCACTCTTACAACATACATATAGATATAAAAACAAAATTTTAAAAAGTAAACTGAGTTATTTGATTTAGCTATCACTGCTCAAAGCTGCTTAAGCCCTTAAAAAAATCTCAATAATGTAAATTAATGCTGAACAGACTGCTGAAAGAGGAAAAAAAGAAATACCCACCATTGTACTTAACACTGTTGGCCAGAATAAGGTTTACATCATCTAGAAAGCTCTCTCGACTCTGGTATTTGTGCTTGGAGATATTCTATGATAAAAACAATCAGACACTCAGCTATATATACAAAAACATTTGACTATAAAAAGACACTAATTATAAAAATCACTCACCTTACGTATAGTCTCCAAATCCATTGGACTGACAATCACTTTGTAATAATCTGGAACAAACTTCTTATTAACTGGGTGATGAAATGGCCAAGACTAATAAAAAGAAAGCATGGGCAGTTAAATGAAAATCACTATTTATAGCACAGAGTCCCAATTTTCATTGAGTTACAAATATTTCTGATAAAAACTATAGACTCTTTCCACAGAAATATACAAGCTCACACAAAATTCTCTGTAATTTAAGAGTCTTATTAAGGATTCTCACACCCTGATTTTAAAATGAGAATCACTCCTCTATTCTATGAGCAAATGCATCAGGATCATGATGGGGAAATCTGCAGAGACGACCAAAGCAAACTAGTGGGAACTCATGAAAGTTGGGGCAATGGCTGTGGAGCCTGCAAGGGACTGGACTAGGCTCTCTGCATAAGTGAGACAGCTGTGTAGCTTGATCTGCTTGGAGGGCCCCCTGGCAGTAGAATCAGAATCCATCCCTGGTGCATGAGCAGGCTTTTTGAAGCCCACTACCTATGATGGGACACCTCATGCAGCCTTAAGGCAGGGGGAAGGGTTTGGACTTGCCTCTACTAGATGTGCCTCCCCATGGGAGGCCTTGCCTTCTTGTTGGGGGGAGAGGTGGGAGGGGTTGGGAAGGGTGGAGGAGGGAAGAGGGGGATCTTTGGTGTTTAAAATGAATGAAAAAATTTTCTTAACTAAAAAAAAAAATCAGAAAAAGAAATACCTAGGATCACTATAGGAAAAAAAAAAGAATCCTTCCTCTAAACTTAGAACTAAAATCTTATTTCTGCATTAAAGACCAAGTTCTGTAAAAATAGAATAAAATTCCTTATTCCATAGTTCCATCTAGAAATTTTATAACACTCTACACATAGAACATTATGATGACATGCAACAGAAAATTTAATTCTGAATTTCGGGGCAGGGGAGGGGACCAATATAATAAAATGGTCTGCAGAACTAATATGATAGCTTTGACATAAAAAGTTGAACAAAAGGGAAAAAGAAAGAAAACAAAAAAGGAAAACAAACATTGAGTAATTATTGAAGAGTTTTTTATGGACAGGCAAAATGGGTCAGTGGGTAGAGGTGCTTACCAATAAGCCCAATGACCTGAGTTTAATTCCTGGAACCCACAGGATAGAAAGGAGTTCAAATTCTCTGAGGGGTTTGTTTGTTTGTTTTTGTTTTTTGAGATAGGGTTTCTCTGTTTAAAGCTCTGGCTACCCTGGAACTCGCTCTGTAGCCCAGGCTGGCCTCAAACTCACAGAGATCCGACTGTCTCTGCCTCTCAAATGCTTTGCTTTATTTTTTAAAAGACAGGGTCCTACTGTGTAGCCCCGGCTGGCCTTGAATTCACAAAGATCCACTTGTTTTCTGCCTCCCAAGTGCTAGGATGAAAGGTTGTACTACCACACCCAGTCAAGTTGTTTTGACCACACACAAACCACAGTTTATACCTTCCTCTCCACATGCACAAATAAATAAATGTAATAAAAAATGTTGTGTTATTTGTATAGGAGCATTTCTAAATCAAGAACCTACTATTAGTTGACAGTTCTTCTCTCCCAGGCTATTCAAGAGCTTACAAATACCAAGTGCTGACAACAGGAAGAACCTCTTAATAGTCAAAGATACTAGGTATCATTGCTTTCAATGATAATGAATTCATAGAACAAAAGGTTACTATTTAAAATTACATCCTAGTTCCTATGGACATACATCACTACATAGAATTTCTTAATACACACATGCTTACCCTATATACTTCTCTCCATCCCCTAGTACTATCTTGACAACATTTGGCATGAAAATTACTTACGTCTGGAACTGCCATCATTTTCTGAGTGACAATGTTATCCAGAATAAAAGAAAACGCTACTTGGTCATCATCATCAAGCAAGGGGTTGATAGCTTTCTCTAAACGTGCCAACTTATCCTCTTTCTGAAATAAAGCAAAGCAAAAAGAAGGCAGTTTTCCTGAATTGTGATCACTACAAAAAAGCTAAAGATATTTAAATTTCAGCTAGCTATGACTTTAATCCCCCCAAATTTACCTCTGAATTATCTACTGTTCAGTTTCAGGCCAATCTAGAAAAATGATATGTTAGCTAAAGGAACAACACAAAGAGACATGCCAGCAAATCCCTTAAGTTTTTTTTTTTTTTTTTTTTAAAAGACGGGGTTTTTCTGGGTAACAGCTCTGGCTGTCCTGGGACTCACTTTGTAGACCAGGCTGGCCTCAAACTCAGAGATCCAACTGCCTCTCTCTGCCTCCCAAGTGCTGGGGTTAAAGGCATGCACCACCACACCTGGCTTAAGCATTCTACATCCCATCCTTGTATAGCACCAAGACCAGAAAGGTCAACACATCACGAGTTTAGCTACAACAACAAAAACCATCTTTGGCAAATTAGGCTTTAATAACATTGTCTTTTCTATAAAATGAATGCTGAGGATACAGAACAACATCACCATTAGTTAATGACTCTTTTTTTATTTGTTTATCTAATAGGGTATGTATCCTATGTATCCTAGGCTGGCTTCACATTCAGTATACAACCTCAGCTTGACTAGTGACTTGTACAAATAAAACTTAATCCAACAAATTCATTTTGGTCTGTGTACTAGGAAAATCTCTGTGTTCTCACTGTCTGTATCCTCAATCCTTAGTCTCATTAGCCCTTTTTTGGGGGGGGGCAGGGTCTCCTAAGTCACAGGCTAACCTTGAACTTGATATGTTGCCACAAATTACCTTGAATTTCTCATCCTCTTACCTCCACCTCCCCTGTGTACCATTATTGAATCTCCACATTGGATACAGGACTTTAGCCTTCTAACAGATACAAAGAGGAATCTAATTGGTGGGTGTTTTTGTTTTAATTTTGAGACAGGGTCTCAACATATAGCCCAGGCTGGCCTGGAACTTGTGTTCATCTTAACTCTGACTCCCAAGTGCTGCCATTACAGGTATGTATTACTATGCTCAGCTAACTGTGGCTTAAACATGCAATTTATGTCAATCAAGTTGAGAAAATCTTCCATGTTTATCAATCATGTTCTCTTATGAAATATCTATGTCAGTATCAACTTTATTATCTGTGCTTTTATAAACTTATAAGATAAAAACCACAATCTTCTTTGGTAAGAACAGGAGTTTATGGGGCTAGAGAGATGGCTCAGTAGTTAAGAGCACTGACTGCTCTCTCAGAGGACCCGGGTTCAATTCCCAGCAACCACAAGCAGCTCACAACTGTCTCTAACTCCAGTTCCAGTGGACCTAACAACCTTACACAGACATACATGTAGGCAAAACACCAACGAACATAAAAAAAAAAAAAGAATAGGGGTTTACAGAAGGCCTAAGGCTGTAATTTAGTGGTAGAGTGGCAAGACCCTGGGTTCAGTTTCCAGCACACAAAAGAAAGAAAGAAAAAAAAAACAGCTCAAAAGATACAGATTATCCTTTAATTTTTTTAAATTACTTTTTAAAAATTCAACTGTCTATAGGCCCAGTGGCTCAGGAGGCTGAGGTGAAAGGAGCACTATGAATTTAAGGTCAACCTATTAGACACAGTGAGCTCCAAGGCAGCCTGAGTTAGATAAGGCACTATCTCAAAAAATGGTTTTTCAATATGCCTCCCTGGTACAGCAATGAATTGTAATGTGGGCCACAGGAGCTCTCCTGGAAAGTCATTTTCTGCCACCCTTTCTAAAGTCATATAGGTTTGAGATCTGAATCCTAGCATGACTCCAGAGCAAGTAATTTTCTTCTTTGGACTTGGCTTTCCGGTCTACAGAAGATAGCGTCTATATGATTTCTAAGTTCCTATCCATCAAATGTACCAAAGATTTGCTATCCCCTCAGCTACTGGTCCTTCTGTTAAATACTTTAGTTCCTAAAGTCCACTATTTTCCACCTTCATATACCACAGCATTTCTCTTGGTTTGTTTTAATCTATTTTTATTTTTGAGTCAGATTCTCATGTTGCTCAAGCTGCTCTAGAACTCAGTATATAGCTGAGGATGACTTTCTTTAAGCTCCTGATCCTCCTGTCTTCAACTCTCAAGTGCTAGGACTATAGGTGTATGTCACTATGTCTACTACTTTCTCTTATCATTAATTCTTTTTTTATCATTAATTCTTACCTCTTTCAGTTTTTCATCACAGAGATCCAGCATGGATTGAGAAATCTGAGTCAGTGAGTGTTTTGGCCCTACAAAGGAATAAGAAATGGCCATTATAAATGGGAGCCCAAAGTTTCCACGCTTCCCACACTTAACAAATCTACTAAAGAACGTAAAAGGTCCCAGGCACCAGCCTAGTAACTGAGTTAGGTAGATATACCAGTATTTTTCCTTTTTATTGTTTTAAGACAGAGTCTCTTGTATCCCAGACTGGTCTAGAACTCACTATTGCAGCTGAGAATGACCTTCAACTTCAGATCCTCCTGTCTTCACCTCCTTGGGATTACAGGTATGTGTTACTATACCAGGCACACCAGTCTTTACTCCATTTTTCAGTGTCTAACATATAATGGGTAAACTATGAATGAAATTTAATTGTTTTGCATTTGTGTCCACATATACTTGTATTACAACTGCTTTTTGTTTTGTTTTTTGAGACAGGGTCTCATTATGTAGCTCTGGCTGGCTCGGAATTCTCTACGTAGACAAGGGTAGGCCCGAACTCAGAGATCCATTTGCCTCTGTCTCCCTAGTGCTGGGAGTAAAGGCGTGAGCAACCTTTATTGGGGCTTTTAATACCTTAAAAATCATTCTGTAGACGGAGAATGTGTTTAAGAATGATAATGTTCATTGAAACATTTAAAATTTTTCTGCTTAGTAGACAGATTCTCCAGCACACAGTTTTATTTCAGTTTCCCAGAAATCCTTAAAAAGAACTTCAGAAAATTCTTGAACTATCTGACCTCTCTTGTACATTCTCTGCTTAAAGCTGTTCCATTTAAGCTCATCTTCGGAATAATTAAAACATTTTTAAGCTAGGATTCATGGACACACACCTGTAATCACAGCACTTGAGATGCTTCAATCAGAGGACTAACAGATCTGGGGTATCCTAGACTACATAATGAGACCATCTCAAACCCAAAAAAGAACTCTCTCCCCCCAAAAAACCCAAAATATTTCCATATAACTAGCATTTCTTTTTTGTGTTTTTAAGACAGGGTTTCTCTGTGTAGCTCTGGCCATCCTGAAACTCACTCTGTCAACCAGGCTGGCCTCGAACTCAGCAATCCTCCTGCCTCTGCCTTCCAAGTGCTGGGATTAAAGGTGCGTGCACCACCACTAAGCCTAACTTGTATTTCTAACCACTTCTTTTGAGTATCATTTACTAGATTACCTTCCTCCATTGAACTGTTGTTAGTGTCCCCCCAGAGCCTTAACCTCAGCCCTACTATTTATTTCAGCGTTTGATTTTTCATTCAAACATTTTATGTCTTGTCTAGAAAATGGTCAATGATGGGAATATAAGGATAATTATAAGTTCCTATTACAGAGCATTCTTGGACTAGTCAAAGAAAATAACTTGAAAACAAATCATTGCAGAACAGTATAATCCTATCAAAAATCTATGGATAAAATGATACACTGTCAGAAAATACATAATAAACAAGACTTGCCACAAACTGACAAATTGTTAAATTCAGTGACGGGTACACTAAAATTTATTCCTCTTAAATTTCCATAAGCTGGGTGGTAGTGGCATACCCCTTTAATCCCAGCACTCCGGAGGCAGAGTCAGGTAGATCTCTGTGAGTTTGAGGCCAGCCTGGGCTACAGAGTGAGTTCCAGGAAAGGCGCCAAAGCTACACAGAAAAACCCTGTCTCAAAAAACCAAGAAAAAAATTTACATAACAAAGTGGAAAAAACTATCAGTATAGATGAAATACATTGGTTGCACATAAATTATATTCTATATCACTGGACATCAAATCTGCTAATTTGAAATATGGTGAAGCAGGCTGGTAATTTTAGCTGCTCAGGGGGCTGAGGCATAGGTTGCAAGTTTAAAAGCAGGCTAGGCTACAAGAAAAGTTCAGGGCTAGCCTGTGCAACTTCGCAAGACTTCATTTCAAAATAAAAAGTAAAAGGGGAGCTGGGATATAGCTAAGAGGTAGAGTACTTGCTGGAGGCTCTGGATTCAATCTTTAGTAGAATAAAAAGAAAGGAAGAAAATCTGCATTGGGGGAGTAGGGAAGGCTTGTTCTGACTCACATTTAGGTAGTTATTAAAGAACACAAGTCCAACAGGCAAACAATAGGAAAGGACATTCCAAAGAGAAGGAAAAGTACACAAAGACACAGCACTAATTAGTCAAATTCATAGAAACACGCTATAGTACATTTCATCAGGGTCCCAAGTAGTTTTGATACCATTATAACAAAGGTGTGTGTGTGTGTGTGTGTGTTTGTGTGTGTAGGATGTATGTATGTCTGTATGTATTTGCATGTATATAGGAAAAACAGGTAATGAACTTAGAAAGTCAGAAAGAACCACATTAGAAAGATCTTAAAGGCACTAGAAAGCAACTTTAAACTGGTTAATGATGCTTCTTTTCTTTGTTCCCCTTTTTTATGGAGCTTGGACATCAAACATGTTAGCCAAGTGCTCCACCTCTGAGCTATAACTATCATCAGTCTAAGGCAGTCATTTCCTACATTTGGGTTCTAGTGGAGAACTGCCACCCGGTCAACAATAGGAAGAATTAAGGCAAAAATGTTTGGAAGCTGTTGCAAGAGGTTAAACAAGAGCTAACAAGGGCTTCAATTAATGTAGCAATGGTAACAAAAAGGAAAGGGACAAGTTCCAAAAAATGTAGACAGTATACTTTGTCGGACTTAGTTTTAAGTGTGAGGAGGAGAACATGGGATCAATTATGACTAAAATTTCTACGTTGTACAACTAGGCAGCCAGCAAAACCATTCATCTACACAGGCAATCAGATAATAAACTGCCAGTAGGACATGAGAACTGGTCATGTCTAGCAGACAACTGGAAGCAAGGGTTTGAAGCCTTGGAAAGATGTAGAGACAGAAGAAAGGGGCATCAGTAGACATTTAGTAGCCAAAGTAGTAATGAAAAAGAGTAAGGGGCTAAAGAGATAGCTCAGTGATTAAAAGTGTGTACTGCTCTTGCAGTTCAGTTCCCATCACCCACATCAACTCACTACTGCGTATAACCTCAGTTCTACGGTGGTCATAAGCCTCTGGTCTCTGTAGATACTTGCAATCACATGCATATACCCAAACACATACACATAACTAAAAACAATAAAGTAATGCCATGCAGTGGTGGCACACACCCTAAGTCCCAGCACCCAGGAGGCAGAAGCAGGTAGATCTCTGAGTTCTAGGCCAGTCTGGTCTTTCCAGTGAGTTTCAGAATAGCCAGGGCTACACAAAGAAACACTGTCTCAGAAGAAAGAAAACAATAAACCTTTTTTTAAAAAAAAAAAGACAGGGTTTCTCTGTTTAACAGCCCTGTCCTGGAACTTGTTTTTATAGACCAAGTTGACCTCACAGAGATCCACCTGCCCCAACCTCCAGAGTGCTGGGATTAAAGGCATTGCACTACCACCACCCAGTAAATCTTTTGTTAAAGCAAAAGTAGAAAGTGCTACACAAAATACTCCCGGAAAGGAAAGGAGAGTATTAAGAAGAAAAGGTGGGCAACATCCTAAGTACATGCAAAGATTCTCAGTGCCATTAAGGAGACATAAACACACATGATGTGCCACTTGACATGCACTAGAATGACCAGAATAAAAAAGACTAATAAGTGTTGGTGAGGATGAGGAGAAAGTGGAATGTGTATAAAATATATGCTACATTTCTGGCAGAACTGCAAAATGAAATAGCTATTCTAGAAACTGGGAAAGTATCAGGTTTTCAGAATGCTAGTCAAAGCTACCCTATAAACTCAGAATTCTTGTCCTATGCATATACCAAGAGAAATGAAAGCAAATGTCTACACAAACGTTTGAACATACATGTTCACAGATGCACTGTTTATATTAGTTTAAAAGTGGGTAAATTAGGACTGGAGAGATGGCTCAGTGAACATGGAAGCCAGTCATTGGAGATGAAATTTGGTAAGTTGGACTGGCTTGTGGAAGGCTTCAGAATGTAGAAATTGTTATTGTCCTGTTTATACATGAGAAACAGAAGAGATTATGAGATGTTAAATAATATATCCATCATAGCTCTATTGGTTTTATCTACTCTGGATGCCAATACAAGTTTGAGGCTGGAGAGATGGCTCAGTGGTTATAATCGCACATTATACTCTTCCAGAGGACCTAAGTTCAGTTCCCAGCTCCCATGTCTGGGGACTCACAACCTCCTATAACTTTGGTTCCAGGTGATCAAATGTCTCTGGCCTCCAAGGGAATTTGCATATGCATACACAGACACACACATATATGTACATATAATTTTAAAAAATGATTCTTGCTACTTCCAATACTCAGAAAGTTGAATTCACATACCCATCACAAAAAGAAAATTGAACTGAAACTAGAAAAAAATGAATTAATGCAAACTGATTTCTTCCTCCTTGCCTTTCCTGTTTGTTTTTTATAAGAAAATGGGTATCTAGCCCCTGTAACAAAAATGCAAACCGATTTAAAACACATAAAACAAATATGGCTGCAAGACTATCCTTTGTAGAGTTCACTCATACCCAAGGACTCTCCAACCTACCTAGGTTTACTTTTTTATCTCACTACTTACCCCAACTGTTTCAACACATAAGACTTAAAATTCACCAGAGAATACATTAAAAAGTAAATAGTACGAGGCTGGGTATGGTAAAACATGGCTTTAATCCCAGCACTCATTTGGGAGGCAGAGGCCAAAGGATTTCTGTGATTTTGAGGCCAGTCTGGTCTACATAGTTAGTTTCAGGCCAGTCAGGGTTACATAGTGAGACCATGTCTTAAAAAAAGGATTAAATAGAGGAACTAAAAAGAAGCAATACTTATTACATGACTGAAATGTATACTACCTGATGTTCATACCCAAGAATGCACATTATAGTCTTTTCATTCATTCTAATCTATTGAATTTAGAATTAGCAAGGGGATAGGAATCTGAAAAGTGACCTTTGCAGGCAAGGAACAAAAAACAAGGGACTGTTACCATTATAGGTTGCACTATTTTTCACAATTAGTTCCAAATGCTCTCTGAATTCTTCGCGAGATGGATAGAGGCGTTTGCGCACATTTTCACGGAGTGTCTGTAGATCCATCGGCCGAGTGATGATTTTATAGTAGTCCTTTACAACCTTTGCATTAACTGGAGTATGGAAAGGGTAGGTCTGTGGAAATAAGAGCCAGCACCATCTATGAGCAAAGAACACTTGACAGAGATGTAGCTGGAGTTTTCTCTCTGGGTCCGCCAAGCCCCGCCAAGCCCCGCCAAGCCCCGCCAAGCCCCGGCAGTCCAACAGCCCGCTTATAAAATAAACACACAGACGCTTATATTATTTAAACTGTTTGGCCTAATAGCTCAGGCTTCTTGTTAGCTGTTCTTATATCTTAAATTAACCCATTTCTATTAGTCAATAAGTTGCCACGTGGCTCGTGGCTTACCGGTACCTTACATCTCGCTTGTCATGGCGGAGGCTGGCAGCGTGTCCCTGCTTCTTGTTGGCTGTTCTTATATCTTAAATTAACCCATTTCTATTAGTCGGTAAGTTGCCACGTGGCTCGTGGCTTACCGGTACCTTACATCTCGCTTGTCATGGCGGCGGCTGGCAGCGTTTCCCTGCCTCAGCCTTCCACTTCCCAGAATTCTTCTCCTCCTTGTCCCGCCTACCCTATCCTTCCTGCCTGGCTACTGGCCAATCAGTTTTATGTATCAACCAATCATCCACAATACATAGCGACACATAGATTAACAGAAATGGGTTAATTTAAGATAAAAGAACTAGATAACAAGAAACCTGCCACGGCCATACAGTTTGTTAAACAGTATAAGTCTCTGTGTGTTTACTCGGTTGGGTCTGAGCTGCTGCGGGACTGGTGGGTGAGAGACATTTGTCCTGACCGTGGGCCAGGCAGGACTGGAAAAAACTCCAGCTACACAGAGACAATTACATTTTCCCAGTTTACCAACTCTCAAAGGGATTTTTCAGAATCTGTTTTTTGCATTAAGCTATTTTTTTTTCTTTTGTAATTTTTATTTATTTATTTATATTTTATGTATGAGTGCTCTGCATGTATACCTGTACACCAGAAGAGGGCATCAGATCCCACCATAGATGGTTGTGAGCCATCATGTAGTTGCTGGGAATTGAACTCAGGACCTCTGGAAGAGCAGTTAGTGCTCTTAACTGCTGAGCCATCTCTCCAGCCCCCTAAGCTATTTTCTTTCTTTTTTTCTTTTTTCTTTTTGATTTCTCAGGACAGGGTATCTTTGTATACAGCCTTGGCTGTCCTGGAACTAACTCTGTAGACCAGGCTGGCCTCAAATTCAGAGATCCATCTGCCTCTGCCTCTGCCTCCTGAGTGTTGGGATTAAAGGCACGTGTCACCACGATTGGCAAGGCATTGAATTCTTTGGAGCTACAGTTAGAGTTGTCTGTGAGCTACCCACCATGACTGCTGGGAACCAAACATAGTCCTCTGCAAGAGCAGTATGTATTCCTAACCACTGAGTTGTCTTTCTAGCTCCATATATGCTAGACATTTATGGAATGCAAAAATGGTTCTTATAAGACATACAAATTTGAGGCTGGAGAGATGGCTCAGTGGTTATAATCGCACATTATGCTCTTCCAGAGGACTTAAGTTTGGTTCCCAGCTCCCATGTCTGGGGACTCACAACCTCCTGTAACTTTGATTCCGGGTGATTCAGTGTCTCTGGCCTCCAAGGGAATTTGTATATGCATACACAGACACACATATATGTACATATAATTTTAAAAAATGATTCTTGCTACTTCCAATACTCAGAAAGTTGAATTCACATATGCCCCCACAAAAAGAGAAAATTGAATTGAAACTAGAAAAAATTAGCTTTATATCCTCTTATAACTCATGTGTCCTTTTGCCTATATTCTGTCCTTCATCACCTAATATTCTATTAAACAATTTAAAACTAGACAAAACCCCAAGGAATTAGGAGTTCCAGATACATAGGTGTACACACTACTGCCATCTAGCGGAAGTAACAGAAAACAAAGAGTCTTGGTTTTCCTATTCTATACATCTAATGTAATGAACTCACATTTGGAAGATCTCGCATGTCATTGATGATAGACTCCAAAATAGATGACAGTGTCACCATAGGGTCTGTCCGGCGCCGATGGATGGATTTATGAGGTCTCTAAAACAAAACAAAACAAAAACAAGAAATCAGAATTCTTTAGCTTAAAAACAACAACAACAAAAAAACCACCCTGGAAAATTTTCAAATATACTGATACATTTTAGAAATCGTCAATAAAGCCAGACTTTGAGGGCTTAAGCCTATAATCCCAGCAATTGGGAGGATTGCTGCAAGTTCAAGTTCATAGAACGCTCAGTAAATTCCAGGCCATCCTGGGCTAGAGGGAAACTCAATCTTAAAAGCAAAGTTTGGAGGGGGGACAAGCTGAAGAGATGGCTCAGTGGTTAAGAACCCTTGCTGCTTTTGCAGAGCACCGGGGTTCAGATCCCAGCACCCACATAGTGACTTACAACTAAAACCATAGTGCACTCTCTTTTGGACTCTGTTGGCACCAGGCATGCACACAGTGCACTTATATACATGCAGGCAAAAAACTCTTGCACATCAAAAAGAAGGGGGGGGCAGTGAGATGGCTCAGTGGGTAATGGCACTTGCCATACAAGAGAGTGACCATAATTTGATGTCCACACTCCATGTAAAGGTAGGAGAGAACTAAGTCCTCTGACTTCCATGTGTGCATCATGACACATGCACAGATGTAGGCACACACACACAAAATAAATAAGTTTTAAAGCTGGATAAAGGCACACACCTTTATCTCAGCACTTGAGAGGCAGAGGCAGGCAGATCTTTGAGTTCAAGATCAGCCTGATCTATAGAGTGAGTTCCAAGAAAGCCCCAGAGCTACAGAGAAACCCTGTCTCAAAAAAACAAAAATAGCCAGGCAGCGGTAGTATACGCCTTCAATCCCAGCACTTGAGAGGCAGAGGCAGGAGGATCTCTGTGTTCGAGGCCAGCCTAGTCTACAGAGCAAGTTCCAGGACAGGCTCCAAAACTACACAGAGAAACCCTGTCTCACGCCCCCCCCCAAAAAAACCCAAAATAATAAATGAACTGTAATAAATCATCTAATGAATAGTACACATAATTCTCTCTCTTTTTTTTTTTTTTTTGGTTTTTCGAGACAGGGTTTCTCTGTGTAGCTTTGCGCCTTTTCCTGGAACTCACTTGGTAGCCCAGGCTGGCCTCGAACTCACAGAGATCCGCCTGGCTCTGCCTCCCGAGTGCTGGGATTAAAGGCGTGCGCTACCACCACCCGGCGAGCTACCGGGAACCTATATAATTCTCAAGGAACAGACATAAGAACATCTAACACCGACAGAGCCATATCACAGAAGGCTGGAGGAATCAATCAGAACCCATTTGATATGAAGACAATGTGGATACTCACATTCAAATAGTCACAGTGAACAGTGGTTCCAACCCGCCGTTTTTTCTTGGGAGGAAGTTGTTGTTTAGGAAACTTCAGGACCAGAGATTTTCTGCGAACTTCATCCGCACTGCAATCAGTAACATTGCCAGTATGTTATTTATAGTTCCAACAAATAGGGGTGAAGAGATGGCTTAGTGATTAAGAGTACTTGCTACTCTTACAGAGAGGACCCTGGTTCAGCTCCTAGCACCTATGTAGTAGCTCACACCCAGACAGTAACTCCAGTTTCACAGGATCGGATACTCACTTCTGACCTCTGTGAGTACCAGGCATACACAGTGGTGCACTTACATACATGCAGGCAAAACACTCATACACACAAAATAAATCCTATAACTCCAAATAGATCTTTATAGTTCCCAGAAATAAAATAACTACAATGAAAAGGTCCAAAGTACCTAAGTGGGAAAAGTAAAAAAAGCCAAAGGTCAAAGAGTCATCTTCTAAGCTTCAGAGTAGGCAGGAGGACCTGAGGACCTCCAAATTAGTAAAGAACTAAGCAAATCAAATTTTTTCTCAGTTCCTATTTAGAAAGTGAGGGGACTGGCTAAAGGCATTTTAAGACTCCTCCCAGTTCTAACATTCTATCCTGGGGTTCAAAAGGTAGAACACTTGACTCATTCAGAATATAAATGAGTCTGGACATGACGGCACACCGGGGAAGCAGAGGTAGGGAGATCCCTATGAGTTCAAGGCCAGCCTGACCTACAAAGAAGCTCCAGGCCAGTCAGGACTACACAGTGAGATCTTGTTCAAAACAAAACAACATAAACAAAAACAAAATATAAATGAAGAAGCAGGTGTGATTACACATGCCTGTAATCCAAGGAAGGAAAAAAAAAAGGAATGAAAGAAAGGGAGAGGAGGAGAAAGGGAGGCAAAGAAGGAAACAGAAAGACTAAAAGCAAAAAAAAAAAAAAATTAAAAACCAGTATAGGGGAAAAAGGGGAAGGAAGGGTTCCTACAATTAAAACCAGTCCACCTTCTCCCCTCCACTGTAAGGGCTCAAGATGTCACATTTTCCCTTTCTAAGGTACTTTTAAGATATGATGCCGGGCGTGGTAGCGCATGCTTTTAATCCCAGCACCCAGGAGGCAGAGGCAGAGGCAGGGAGATCTCTGTGAGTTCAAGGCCAGCCTGGTCTACAGAGTGAGTTCCAGGACAGCCACAGCTACACAGAGAAACTCTGTCTCAAAAAAACAAAACAAAACAAAACAAAAAAACCCCACCAAAACAGGGCTGGAGAGATGGCTCAGTGGTTAAGAGCACTGACTGCTCTTCCAGAGGTCCTGAGTTCAATTCCCAGCAACCATATGGTGGCTCACAACCACTTGTAATGAGATCTGGTGCCCTCTTCTGGCCTGCAGGGACACATGCAAGCAGAATACTGTATACATAATAAATAAATCTTTTTTTTTTTTTTTATTTTTTTTTTTTATTTTTTTTTTAGATTTATTTATTTATTATGTATACAGTGTTCTGCCTGCATGTACACCTGCAGACCAGAAGAGAGCACCAGATCTCATTACAGATGGTTGTGAACCACCATGTGGTTGCTGGGAATTGAACTCAGGACCTCTGGAAGAGCAGTCAGTGCTCTTGACCTCTGAGCCATCTCTCCAGCCCCAATAAATAAATCTTTTAAAAAAATAACAAAAATGATGACTTACATATGTTGATAAATCAATAAGGATAGAAGAATGTAAATTGAATACAAAAAGAAATAGAGTAATTGCACCAAACTGATGTTTAAAATTATATAGAGAAAGATTGAATCTAGGGTTTTGCATATACTAAACAAGAGATCCACAAATTAGCTATTAATGCATTCCTATCCCTCTTTTCACTTAAAAAAGAATATGTGTGCATGGTACCTGAAAGGCCAGAGAGGGTGTAGGATACCCTCTATAGAGGTGGAGTTACAAATAGTTGTGAGCTGCTATGTAGGTGCTGGAAACTGAATCCAGGTCTTGGCCAAGAGCAGCGAGTGCTCTTAACCAATGAACCCTCAGCCCTTATGCTTTTTTTTTTTTTAATTTTTGTTGAGACAGGGTTTTCCTGTGTAACAGCCCTGGCCACCCTGGAACTCGATCTGTAGACCAGGCTGGCCTCTGCCTCCTGAGTGCTGGGATTAAAGTCAAGTGCCACCACCACCTGGCTTGTTTTGGTTTTTTGAGACAGAGTCTCACCATAGAGCCCAAGCTGTCTTCACATTTGTAATCCTTTTGCCTCTGCCTCCTAAGTGGTAGGATTACAGGCATGTACCACAATGCCCAGCAAGATATTGATTTCTAAATACCATTTGCTAATAAAAGGAGCCTGGACACCTCAGATAAATGGTCAATTCTAAGTCTGAGACAAGGAAAACTTTTAACATCTTGTACCAGGAAGCAAATGATTTCTCAAAGATTTATAGAATCATTTCAAAACCACAGATCTGAGGGGGCTGAGAGATGGCTCAGCAGTTAAGAGTGTTTATGGCTCTTTCAAAGAACCTGAGTTTAGTTCCTAGCACCTCTATGGCAGCTCTCATAACACTATAATTCTAATTACAGGGGATCCAACTCTCTCTTCTGGTCTCCGTGGACATCAGGCATTTGTGTGATGCACATACATACATGCAGGCAAAATATTCATAAAATGAAAATACTTTTAAAATCACCACAGGATCTGGCTTAAATGAGTCAAATTGGGATATAATGCATTAAATTTATAAAGAAAGAATTTTGGAATCCACAGTAATATATTAAAATGGAAAGGATGAAGTTTTCCTTACCAAAAAAAAAAAAAAAAATACCAGATAGAATAGAGGAATTCTAGAATTAGAAAAAAAATCACCACTTTACAAGTGCCAATAAAATAACTTGGCAATGACCATTAATAGCTCTAAAACCAGTAAAGCTGTTAAGGTTGAAACAGGATATCCATCCTCACGTTAATCGAAAAAGAAAACTATATCTTTCCTACCATATCTGGGTATTGCTACTTTAAGAAAATGATCCAAGAGTTCTGGAGACACAGGTCAATGGTAGAGTACTTGCCTAGCAACCTCAAGGAACTAGGTTCAATCCTCAGTCCTAGAAAGAAAGATGATCAAAATAGTGGGAAAAACTGACACTGTGTGCTTGATAATGTGGTGATAAATGATATCAACTAGGTAGTCTATTAAATGTCTAGCCAAAAATATTTAATATGAGTTCAATCAGTAGAAAACAAAGCAGGTATTTCTCCCTTGGAGTCTCTCATACTCCTGAGCATTTTCATTTTTAAAATAAATCTCTGTTCTTCTCAAAACAAAATCCAGAAAGTGGGGTATTTTGTGAGACAATTGATGGGTATGCTGCAAAAAAAAAAAAAAAAAAATCAATGTCATAAAAAGTACAAAAATAGGCTAGGTGGTAGTGGAGCACGCCTTTAATCTCAGCATTTGGGAGGCAGAGGCAGGCAGATCTCCGTGAGTTTGAGGCCAGCCTGGTCTACAGAGTGAGTTCCAGGACAGCTAGGACTGTTACACAGAGAAATCCTGTCTTGAAAAATCAAAAAAAAAAAAAAGTACAAAAATAAATAGTAAGGACAGTTTTAGATTAAGACAAACTCAAAATACACTTATGTTTAAACTGGGATTGTATCCAAAATTCGGAAATGAGCCACCAAAGACAATGAGATGACTTGGGTAATTTGAGTAAAATGCCGGAGTATTGTATATTACTAAATTCATGCTATTTCTTAGTTATGATAATAGTACTGTAACAAGTGTTGCAACTCTGGGGGAAAGGTATCCTTACTGTTCAAGGAGTCAGGTGACACCTTGACACCTTGAGTTTCTAGGACAGCTCTGACAGCTGGAGCTGCAATGGGACAGCTCAGCTCTGGAGATGTGTGTGTTTGCAGTGAACTGTCATGATACCTGCAATTTACTTCTCAATGGTTCAAACTATAAACATTTTAGGTATACAAAGAAAGATTAAGCAAATGTGGCAAAAGGTGATCAGGTGAGTTTAGAATACTTTAATTGTGAACTTTCAGCTAATCAATAGGTTTATAATTTTTGTTTGTTTTTTCAAGACAGGGTTTCTCTCTGTAGCCCTGGCTGTCCTGGAACTCACTCTGTAGACCAGGCTGGCCTGGAATTTTGAGATTCACCTGCCTCTCTGCCTCCTGAGTGCTGGCAGGAATGCTCCACACCACCTGGCTCAGTTTATAATTTTTAAAATGGGAAAAATTTTAACATCTCCATTTTTAATCTATTAAATGCTCTAAGGGCAAGAAGATTGGATGTAAGTATAGTCTGCTTTATTTATTTTATCTTAACTGCCCACATGTCAGGTGTGGTGCTCCAAGCCTGTAATCCTAGCTACATGGGAGACTGAGACAGAAAGATTGAAAGTTTGAGACCAATCTAGGTAATTTAGCAAAACCTTCAAAAATTTGTACAAGGGTTAGAGGACATATGGCTCAGTGACAGAACACTTGTCACTGTGCCTACCAGTACCCCCTCCAAAACAAACAAACAAACAAACAAACAAAAAACAAGCACAACAAAACAGAAGAAAAACACTACTGTGGTAAGGGTACTTGTGTAAACACTAAGACTTAGCCTGGATTGGGTGGCACACACTTTTAATCCAGCACTCAGGAGGCAGAGGGAGGCAGATCTCTGTGAGTTCCAGGCCAGCCTGGTCTATAGTTAGCTCCAGAAGAGCCAGGGCTAGGTAGAGACTCTGTATTGAAAAACCAACTCCCCCGCCCCCAGAAAACACCTAAGACTCAATACATAGCATGTACAAAGGCAAGTAGTACTAGCAAATATTACCAATTATAATCCAAAGTTCCTGTAACCCTAGTTCCACTTCAGAGAACAATCACATCACATTTACCCCTGCCAACCATCATAATAACCCTTCAACAGCTCTCTGCTATAGCACTCTCTGCCTGATATCCCTTACCTCTCAATTAGCTGTTTTCCCAAAACGATCTTGGTCCCTTCAACCTTGATAAGTTCTTCATTATCATTATGAATGACTGTCTTTTCCAGCTCCTCTTCCTGTTCCTCTGTCATGGCAACAGGATTAGAAGGTGGAGCGTTTGTTTGATAATAAAGGGGACAGAATTTGTTTGTCCTCATATGCCCGATGGCACCACAGGCTCCACATTTCAGCTGAAACAGAAAACAAAACAAAACAAAAAACCCCACAACATGTTAGAGGTAAACAGGCTGAACAGCACGTCAAAAGTAGAAATGAATATGGAGCAGGGGAGCAACAAAGACAGACACCATTACATAGAAAACTGGTTTGGAAAGGTTAAGGTCACAGAGCTAAGTGGCAAAAACCAGAACCAGATATGCTGTATCCAAGTTCACAATTCTCTCCACTGAAGCAGTTACCTTATCTTATGTTGTACATGCAATCTTTAACCTAAGTGATGCAAAACAACCTGGAGGCTATGTATTCTTGTCTTTTTCTGATTTCTTAAGACTTTTTTGTGTATCTGTATTGGTGTGTATAGGTATATGTGCAAGTGTGTGCACAGGTACCTACTGAGGCCAGAAGGGAGGTGTTAGATCCCTTGAAGCTGGAGTTACAGGTATTTTTGAACCATCCAATATAAGTGCTAAGATCTAAACCCCAGTCCTTTGATACAGTAAGCACTCTTACTACTGAGCAATCTCTCTAGCCCCTTCTTTTAATAAGTTACCATTTTTAAAAAGGATTATGAGGTTAGGGAAGTAGCTCATCAGTGGAGTGCTTGCCTAATACACATCAGGTCCTGAATCTGATGCTCAGTAACAAAGGTATACAAATATAAATAAATGTACCAAACCTACTCAATTCCTAAAGAAAAATGTGTGTGTGTGTGTGTGTGTGTGTGTGTGTGTGTGTGTGTGTGTGTGAGAGAGAGAGAGAGAGAGAGAGAGAGAGAGAGTGTGTGTGTATGTGTGTGTGTTCTTTCTGAGGGCCTCATGTAGCCCAGGGGAGCCTGAATTCACTATGTAGATTTGTTCCTGGTCCTCCTGTTTCAGCTTCCCTAGTACAGGGACTGCAGGTGTTGTTACAGGTATATTAGAAACAATATAAGCTAGCGTTCCACGATATTGCTTTCATTTCCAGTAACCCAAGAAGACAAAAGCTGAGGGAAAAGGTATGCTATCTTCCTTTGCTTTGTTAGCAGTGATAACATCATTAAACAATTTTTTTTCTTTTTCTTTCCAAGACAGGGTCTCTCTGTGTTTCAAGCTCACAATCCTGTCTTAGCCCATCAAGTGCTAGGACTGCACTGTGTCCCCCAACACCTGCCTACTGTTCTAGACTTACTTTTAGGTCAGGGCGTTCCTTCATTTTTTTGGGCTTTTTCTCAGGAGGACCCTTCAGCTTCTCTTTTTCCTGGTTTCGTTTAAGTCTTCTCAATTGCTCTTGAATCCTCCGCCGTTCTTTTCGCATCTCTTCTCGATGCTGCTCATCAAAAAGGGCAAATTTTCGACTGAAGAACAGGAGAAAAAAATATGACAGGACCATAAGCAACCTAAATCAAGGTGACTACCCGGAAAGCTACCATCTCAGAATATAAGTAATTCATCCAGGCTGAAGTGAAAAAACTGTCTGCCACCTCCACCTTCCTTGACAGTCAGTCTTCCACATGCAGAGTAACATCTCTCAATCGAAGTCGTGAATAATCATTAAGATTTTGCTTTTGATTTTTGAGACAATGTTTTACAGCCCAGACTGGTTTAGACCTGTGTTCCTCCTGCTGAGTCCTCCCAAGTGCTGGTATTACAGCAGTGATTTTTGCAAAGCCAAACCACCATAATCCAAACAGCAAACAGTTATTTTCCCAGTGATTTGGCTCTGTTCAAATCCAAAGCTCTAAAGGCAAGACAGTTCTGAATGATAGCAGATTTCCAGGGATAACAATATATATTCTAATCACTACAACTCACGCATATACTTTGTCTCCATCATTATTTTCCCCGCCACACTCAAAAGTAGCACATCAAACTCACATGAATTCCTCATCTTTCGTGGTACGTATGCGCACATAAGCATCAATAACAGCTGGTTTTCGGACTGTCTCACAACGAACATACTCCTTCCCCTCTTCATCTCGAAATGTTCGGTAAATTTTGAGACAGCGGCCAGTGGCAGAAGAGTTAAGGCTAGTCACCGAAGCCGTGTCATCATCTCTGTGATTATTTCCTGCTGCTGCTGAGCCTGCTGCTGCAAGATAGAAAACAATTTTCAAACATTCCCTCCTAAAACCCAAATGGCCACTTTCTTGGGGTTGAACGGAGACGTTCATCATACCACAAAACCCTAGTTCTACTAAAAACAGAGTTGTTACTAGCCACAAGAACACCCTGGTTTGCCCTTTCCTGACTTCTTTTTAACCACTGCCAATTTCCATTTTTATAAATATAAACATTCTAGAAATACCTCAAAGTATTATTTGCTACTGGAGACAGAAAAGCAATAATTATACTGTTATTCCTCTGAATAGCAGAGTGACAAAAAACTCTTAGCAGCAAATAGTTGAAAACATCCAAGCAAGGACTCAGGAGGAAGAAATAAGCCCAGTCTTAAGACCTAGCATGCCAGGCGGTGGTGGTGCACGCCTTTAATCCCAGCACTCGGCAGGCAGAGCCAGACAGATCTTTGTGAGTTCGAGGCCAGCCTGGTCTCCAAAGCGAGTTCCAGGACAGGCACCAAAACTACACAGAGAAACCCTGTCTCGAAAAACCAAAAAAGAAAAAAGAAAAAAAGAAAAGACCTAGTGCATGCTTCTCAAACTTTAATACGAATAGAAAATACCTGGGGATCTTGTAAAAATGTAGACTAAACTCAGTAAGTACGGAGAGACGATTCAAGGTGATCCTACCTTTCTAACACATTTCCATCAATGTAGATACTGTGGTTCAGAACTACATTAGTAAAGAACTGGAGGACCACAATGGTGTAAGAGCCATATATCTACTAAGTAGGCAGAAAAACAAACTTATACAAACTTTACAGAGATGGGCAAACAAAGGTAAGACAGTAGGAATGAAAATGCTCACTCTAATCTTCATCCTCAGACTTCATCCTCTCAGTATCTACATTCACTGCTTGATAGCTATTATAATCAGAAGAATCACAGGGACCTTGTTATCCATCATCCTCATCATTAGCTTCTGCAATTATTGGATGAGTTTTAGCTCTTTTTTGGATCTAAGCTTCCTTTAAGAATCTTCTGAAAACTATGAATCTTCTCAGAAAATTGCCTATCTGCATAAAATTTTAAATATAAATTCAAAGACAACCTGGCAAATTCCTCTAGAGATTCTCTATTTTATTTATGTTTTTGAAGACAGGGTCTCATTAGGTGCCCCAGGTAGGCCTTCAAATCAAGAGCCTCCTGCTTCAGCTTCCCAAGTGCTGGGATTCCAGGTATGTGCCACCACATCTAGCCAGACACTCCTGGTACTTTTTAAAACTGTTTCTCTGGGGATGAATTCCCAGAAAGCTGATTTGATTTTAAGCACACCACTGGTGGCCCTGGCTTGGCCAGGTTCCTGACACAGAAAGAGGATGCAGAAGGCTGGCAGCATCTCTTCGATTTTTTTCCCCCACAGACTAGAGTCCAGTTTGTAGAACTCTCTCGACCTCATCTACAGGTTTCTCTATACTTATTCCTTATTTTGTCTCTGGCTTGGACTCAGTTATAGTCTGCACTTATCCAAGCTCCGTTTCTGATCCCTTTCTTTGCTTGTGTGAGAAGCCCCCTCACCCAGTAGCATCCGCTGGAGTTCCTTCCGCTCCTGCTCCTCCCGTTCCCGAGATAGCTGAGAGCTCGTTTTCTTGTTCTGCAGCATGTTCTCAATGTTCTTTCCCATTTCTTCAAAGTCACTGTCTTCAGCTGAGCTGCTGTCTGTGTCAGTTGATAAGACTTCAGTTGATGACAAAACCCTAGCAAGAGAGAAAAAGTTAAAGACCAGGGGAAATACAAGTGTAGCAAGAAGGAGGATTGGAGAAATAGAAAACGGAGAAATCGCAGGGCGGTGGTGACGCACGCCTTTAATCCCAGCACTTGTGAGGCAGAGGCAGGCGGATCTCTGTGAGTTCGAGGCCAGCCTGGGCTACAGAGTGAGTCTCAGGAAAGGCGCAAAGCTACACAGAGAAACCCTGTCTCAACCCCACCCCACCCCCCCCGCCCCGCCCCCCCCCCCAAAAAAAAAAGAAAATTGAGAAATCAACCTTAAAAAGATATACTCAGAATCCACAAAGTCATGAAACCCCTAACAGAAAAACTACATATTCCTAGACATTTCACAAATCTGTAGTAATTCTTTCAGAATCACTGGGGGAAAAAAGCTAAGAAAGCAGCACACAGGCCATTTTTTTTAAATTTTCTTGAAAGAGATTCTCACTGTTTCCTCTCTCCACCCCGCCACCCCTCCACCCCACCCCCGCCTCAGGTATGCCTTGAATTCCTTATGCTTCTTGCCTTAGCCTCCCAAGTGCTGCTCAGCTCCCCAGTACAATTAGATTCATAGATCCTTTTTAATAGCAAATTACTATTCTTTCATAATTAAGCCATTAGAGGAAAAAAACATAACCACTTAAAAGTGCCAGACCCAGGCAAAGTAGGCCACACAAACTGTCACCAAACCAAAAGAGATCAAGCTTAGCATTTCATGACATTCAAAGCTTTTGCTAAATTACTCTGAAAACAGTAGGTTCAGCAGGCATGGTGGCACATGCTTATAATCCCAGTACTCAGGAGGCAAAAGCTAGAGGACTGCCAAAGGCTTGAAACCAATATGGGCTACATGGTAAGACCCTGTCTCAAAAAAAAAGAAAGCTTTAGAAAAGTTGTGCATGGTGATAGATGCTTTTAATCCCAGCACTCAGGAGGCAAAAAGGTAGGTGATGGGTTCAGGGCTGACTGGGTCTCCATAGTAAGTTCCAGGTCAGCCAGAGTTACATAGTGAAATCTTGTCTTTAAAAACAGGAATAGGTACTCCGGCAGTATTATTACAGACGGTGCCTGGTATTTCAGATACCTAACCACCTAGTTACATTTTTTTTCAGGTGACATCCTCTTCATGATACAACAATTTCTGGTAGAGCATGGTGGAGAACACCTGTGGCCCAAAATTTAGGAGACAGGTACAGGAGGATCATCAAAAGTTCAAGGCCAGCCTATCCTACATAGCAAGTTCCAGATCAGCAGGGCTATATAATATCTCATCCTAAAATAGAAAAATAGTATGTAGGAGCTGAAGGCACAGTTTATTGATAAAGTATGTGTCTTGCATGTACAAGGCCATTAGTTCAAAACAAAACATGTCTAGGACACTTCCCCTTTCCAGCTTAAACTTTCCACAGTACTGAATTAACATACTTGTTCTGTAGGTCAAAGATACGCTGACATTCCTCTTTGTAACGCTCTTGATGCTCAGCCACAGAAAACCTTGATCCACGGGCAAATTTACTCATGGGCCCCTCTCCAGAACGAGCCTGTTCTGTTGACATTGTGCGTACCACATCAATAACTTCCCATCGGGACAACTTTTTAATCTGTAAGAGAAACACAGAACTACATATATACCTCATTTAGGGATGTAAAAGGACAAACCAGGGCCATTATTAGAAATATAGACAAGAAAACAAACTTCTGAAAGAAGTTTAGAAAGTTTGGGTAAAGTATTTAGGACCTATTATGATCTACATCACATTAAAAACCCCAGATAGTTCTTTATACCTTCCTACCTTTCTATCTGTATACAAAGCCTCTTACTCAGAGTTTTCCTCTTCTACACCTACCTCTTCCTCAGGCACACCAAATTTACGAAGAAGTTGTTTGGCATTTTTCAGAGACAGGCGACGAAGGTCTGCATCTGTTCCCGTGACTGTCTTCTTCACTGGCTGAGGCTCCTTATCATCCTATCTCAAACAAAAACAAGTGAGAATCTGAAGCTGAACTCCTAACAGTAAGCATCTATGCCGTTCTGGCAAATGCACCATTTCCAGGTCTTCTACTCTATTTCTACTGCTCAAACCTCACTCCTTCCTCTTTTCATTTCTAGAAATCTAAAGACTCTCACCTTCTGCTGTGTAGGTTTGTTTGGAATCTTCACATAGGAGAAACCTTCACCACAGCCTGTGGGATCTGCTACTCCAGTCACCTCCAGGAGACATTTGCCCTTCATGGCAGCAATGAAAGCTCTTGTAGTATTCCAAGGAGCAGTACGAACCTAAGATAAAGAAAAGGAGTCAGGGTTGTGGGAAACATTGTTCCACGTCTAACCACTACCTAAAAGGGTAGAATAATTACTCTGAATGTTTCCACGGTTTCTTAAATTATCTAAATATCAAGTTAAATAGAGCAGTTATCCAATGCTCAGGTCTCTTCTATGAGACTTAAATCACAGTGTTTAGAGAGAGTGCAATCGGGATAAAAAAATGTTTATCAATGGTGTTCTTCAGTCCATTATCTCTAGGATTTCAGTAGGTAGTGTTGTACCCACATTCATGATGATCATAGAAGGACAACTGCATTTTATTGTCCAATTTTTCAAATGGCTTTCTTATTCTGATTTTTTTTTTTTATAGTAGGGTCTCTAGTCTAGGTTGGCCTGGAACTCTCTATGTATTAGAGCATACTGATCTTGAACAACTGATCTTCCAAAGTGATGGGATTACAGATGTGTGCCATCTCACCAGCCAAAAACCTTCTTTTTAAAAGAGATAATGAGCAGGGCAGTGGTGGTGTGTGCCTTTAATCCCAGCACTCGAGAGGCAGAGGCAGGCAGATCTCAGTGAGTTCAAGGCCAGCCTGGTCTACAGAGCGAGATCCAGGACAGGCTCCAAAGCTACACAGAGAAACCCTGTCTTGAAAAACAAAAACAAAAACAAAATAAATAAATAAATAAATAAATAAACTACACAGAGAAACCCTGCCTTGAAAAACAATAAATAAATAAACAAATAGATAGATAGATAGATAGATAGATAGATAGATAGATAGATAGATAAAAGAGATGATGAGGGCTGGAGAGATGGCTTGGTGGTTAAAGCACTGACTGCTCTTCCAGAGGACCCAGGATCAATTCCCGGCACCCACATGGCAGCTCACAGCTGTCTGTAATTCCAGTTTCAGGGGACCCAACACCCATGGCAAAACACCAATGCATATAAAACAAAAATAAATTAATTTTAAAAGAGATAATGAGAAGCACTGATTTAAAAAAAAATGAGTGTTGTGGGCCAGAAAAATGGCTCAGTGATTAAAAGCATTGCTATACAACCTTAGGGACTGGAATTTGGATCCAAGCACTCAGATAACAAGCCCCAGCCACAAATGCCTATAACTCCAGCTCTGAGGGATATAATCCCCTCTTCCGGACTCTGTACACACACATACATGAATAATAAATCTTTAAATTAAGAAAAACTACAGAGCCAGGAGGAGTGGCACATGCCTTTAATCTCAGCACTCAGGAGGCAGAGGCAGGCAGTTCAGCCTGGTCTACATAGTGAGTTCCAGGACAGCCAGGACAACATAGAAAGACCCTGTCTCCAAAAAAAAAAAAAAAAAAAAAGAGAAAGAAAGAAAGAAAGAAAGAAAGAAAGAAAGAAAGAAAAAAAGGGCTTGCTGCTCTTTCAGAGGACCTGGGTTCAGTTCCCAAGAGCCATGTCAGGTAACTTATAAATAAGCACCTGTAACTCCACCTACAGAGAGATCCAATGTCTCTGGTCCTCCAGGCACCTACACTCACTCACTTATGTGCACATATCCACACAGAGACACACATATATATAATCAAAGATAAAAATATACAAATGTTGCTGGACATGTTGGTATGTGTCTGTATTCTCAAGAGTTGGGAGACAAGGGAGGAAGATTTAAAGTTTCCAGGCCAGACTGGGTTACAGAGCAAGATTCTGTCTCAAAAAAAATAGTTTGTAAAACCTTACTTCATCATCAATCTTCATCTGGAAATCTTCTTCATTTTCTTCCTCAGGGGCAAAAAAGGACTTCTCTCCATAGCCAGCATCCTGAAAGAGGACAACTCTATGTATAAATAATGTCAATGGAAAAAAGTTTTTTTCCCTGAAAACCCAGTTTTATTGAATACCAAAATACCAATCGTATCAGCATAGAAAATGAATTCTGTAGTTTTCAATGTATGTATTACTATTGTGCATTCTTGAGCTACTAGAAGATATGCCAAATTCCAAGGAATCTGCTCTAGGGATGTAGTTCAGTGGCAGAATGCTTGCCTAGCATGTGCAAAGGTCCTGTGTTCACACAAAAAGTTTTTTTTCTAGAATCATTTTTAAAATAATTGATTTTTATTTTATGTGAATTGGTATTTTGCCTGCATGTATATCTGTGTGAGAGTGTCAGATCTCCTGGAACTGGAGTTACAAACAGTTGTGAGCTGCCATGTGGGTGCTGGGGATCGAACCCAGGTCCTCTGGAAGTGCTCATAATTGTTCAGCCACTTCTCTAGCTTCCACACAAAAACTTTTCAAGGAATGTATGTGCACATGTGAATAGCTAGGGCCTATTTAAAAGGCAAACTAGGGGCTGGAGAGATGGCTCAGAGGTTAAGAGCACCGACTGCTCTTCCAGAGGTCCTGAGTTCAATTCCCAGCAACCACATGGTAGCTCACAACTATCTGTAATGACATCTGGTGCCCTCTTCTGGTCTGCGGGTGTACATACACACAGAACACTGTATACATAATAAAATAAATAGATCTTTAAAAAAAATAAAAGGCAAACTAAACTAAAGAGAGATTCTAACTACAGAATTTCTCAGTTGGACTTTTTCTGTTCTAGCCTTTGTAGTGTTTTGAATGAAAATGGGCCATAAAGGCTCACAGGGAGTGCACTATTGCGAGGTGTGGCCTTGTTGGAAGAAGTTTGTCACTGGGGGTGGGCTTTGAGGTTTCAAATGCTCAAGCCAGGCCCAGTGTCACTCTCTCTTCCTGCAGCCTATACATAGAACTTCTGGCTACCTCTCCAGCACCATGTCTGCCTGCATGCTGCCATGCTTTCTGCCATGATGATAATGGACTAAACCTCTGAACTGTAAGCCAGCCCAATTTGAAATGTTTTCCTTTGTAAGAGTAGCTACTGTCATGGTGTCTCTTCAGAGCAATAGAAACCCTAACTAATGGCGCTGGAGAGATGGCTCAATGGTAAAGTGTAGCTAGAAGGTTTCTCCAGCCCTGCCCGGTTCCACCTGGTTCCACTTGGCCCGCGGTCCTGCAGCTGCTTATAAAATAATCATTCAGAGGCTTAGTATTATTTACAAACTGTATGGCCTATGGCAGGCCTCTTGCTAGTTAGCTCTTATAGTTTAACTCAACCCATAACTATTAATCTATGTATCACCATGTGTTCCATGGCTTTACCTGCATCCCATTCCAGCTATCATCTTTGCCTACCCGGGAATCTGAAAAGTCCTTTTCCTGCTTGTTTTACAAAAGAGTCACCACCCAAATGAATGATCTATCGGGGTTTTTTTGGTGTGTTTTTTTTTTTTTTTTTTTTTTTTTGGTTTTTCGAGACAGGGTTTCTCTGTGTAGCTTTGCGCCTTTCCTGGAACTCACTTGGTAGTCCAGGCTGGCCTCGAACTCACAGAGATCCGCCTGCCTCTGCCTCACAAGTGCTGGGATTAAAGGCGTACGCCACCACCGCCCGGCTGATCTATCGTTTTTAAAGCAAGGCAATAGGACTTACGTCCCTCACAGAGCCTCACATTGACATTTAGCTACACTATAACTTCCCCTAGAATCCATATACACTGAAAGTACCTCATGCAGTTTAAATTGTTGAATAACTGGTAATAATCTAGTAACTATCATCTCCAGAGTATTCTCTTGTATGTCTCTGAAAAGAAAAATAGACATAAGCAGTGCTTAACAAGAAGAGGCTCACCTTTAGTCTCTGCTCTGCAGCTATCATGCTATAATAAGCACAGCACTGTTCTGGCGATACCATAGCTCTGATCTCCTCTTCAGTTGGTAAACGAAAATCAGACTTCAGCACCCACCAGTTTGAATCCATCCCTGGAAAAGATACAGAGAAACTGCTCTGACTTCTAAAGACCCCAAAGTAATAGTATAGCAAACTGACATTGAACCAAATAATGTCTAGATAGGACTAGTCAACAAAACCCCACTGCCAGGCTTCCTACATCTTAAGTAAGACATGCAAATACTCACATGGACTCTCCTAGTAACCAATTATTATCAAATTATCAAAAAAGCAATCAAAGCCTCTAGTTACAAGATTTGGTACCTTCTCCTTTTGACAGACATCAATTTCTATTCTATTAGCTATGATTTCTTTTAACTGAAAGTCATAACTGTTTGGGATTATGAGAGTATCACAGAAAAGACAAGTAGTCACACTGATGACCTGTACGTTTGAAGTCAGCACAGAGCTTCAGCCTCTTCCGGATGCTGCTTTCTGAATGTGACGGAAAGGCTTTCTTTATATCTTCCATCCGGATCCGCCGTGGCCTATCTTTACTCTTCCAAAACAGGCGGTAAATAAAAACCTGTCCAGTAAGTCAAATACACTTTATTAGATAAAGGATAAAAGTCCTCACCAGGGTCCCTTCCCCAACTAAGCTCAGCCATGTTTCCATCTTTTGATTAGCATGTGCATCTTAGCCCAACTCCCATCTTACCTGCAGAAAGTCTCGGATGTGTGTATTGGCCCTTTTGGAGTTAGGACCAGGAACTTCAAACAAGGGACACTGCTGGCCCACCACAAAAATGTCCACTAATTCTCGAATATAGTAACCCTGCCTTGTTCGAATCATCAAGAAGTCAGTCTCTGGCATCTTATGAAGATAAATTGGAGCACGAAAAAGATTGTTCTCAAATGCCTAATGAAAGTAAACCACAAAGGTTATTTACAAAGAAACCCTAGAAAATTCAGCCAACGATTGAAAAAGGAAAATAAAACTTACCACTATCTATATTCATTAGATCTAATATCTATACAATAAAATAAGCAAATGATATGGAATAGACAGGGTTTCTCTTTGTAGCCTTAGCTGTCCTAGAACTCGCTCTATAGACCAGGCTGGCCTCCAATTAAAAAATCTGCCTGCCATTGACGCCTGAGTGCTGGGATTAAAGGCATGTACCACCACCACTGCCTGGCTAATATTATTTTTTTTTACCCACTATCTTTTAGAATTTAACAGACAAAAAGAAATAAAAACTTTAAAAATAGAGCCAGGAATGGCAGAGAATGCTTATAATCTAAGCATTCAGGAGACTGAAGCAGGAAGATCAATAGCCTGAGCTATGGCATGAGATTGACACTCAAATAAAAAACTGAGGGGGGGGTGCTGGAGAGATGGCTCAGCAGTTAAGAGCACGGGCTGTTCTTCCAGCAACCACATGGTGGCTCACAACCATCTGTAATGAGATCTGGTGCCCTCTTCTGGCCTGCAAGCATGCATGTAGGCAGAACACTATACATAATAGATAGATAGATAGATAGATAGATAGATAGATAGATAGATAGATAGATAGATAGATAGATAGATAAATAAATAAATAAATAAATAAATCTTTTTAAAAAAATGAGTCAGAGCAAGACATAGTGGCATATTCCCTTAATCCCAGCCTTTGTTAGGAAAGCAGGAAGATTAGGAATTAAAGGTCAGCCTTGACTACATAGTGAATTTGAGGCCAATCTGGCCGCATGAGGACCCCATCCCTCAAAAATGAATAGAATGAGGCTGGGAGATGGTTCAGCAGGTAAAGTGCTTGTTGTATAAGCATGAGAACCTGAGTCTGGATCCCCAGCACTCACATAAAAAGCTGAACACAGAGGCATCTGTCTATAATCCTAGTGGTGACAGGGAGAGGAACAGTGAAGATAAGATCCTAGAAAACCACTAGCCAACCAGTCCAGGCAAAACTGTAAACTCCAGGATCTGAGAGATGCTATCTCAAAAATATAAGGTAGTGAGTAACAGAGAAAGACAACCAATATTGACCTCTGGCTCTGAGTTCCACACATGCATATAATCCCCACATATACACACAAATAAAGAAATTAAATAACAGTATTGGAAGAAAAGGTGTTATAACCCATACCTATAATCTCTCAGCACTTGGAAAGTAAAGGCAAGAGGATCAGGGGTTCAAGGCCATCCTTGGCCACATAGCAAGTTTGAAGGCAACACAGGCTATATGAGAGACACTTGACTCAAAAAAATAAAAAGAAATGAAAGTATATGGTTTAGATTCAGAAGAAAGAGCCTATGGTAGTCACTGTATGAAGTCACTCAAGTCAAAGTTTCTGAGCTTAAGTTTCCTCAGCTACAAAATACAGGGTACTTAAAACACCTCTACTTCACAGGACTACTATGAAGAGCTTTATACATTAATCCAGTAACATACTCCTACCCTCCAGTCTCATACACAAGAGGTGAAGACAAAACAATTTAGCGGGACGCGGTCTCACAGAAGCCCACGGAGGTCTCAAAAACAAGGCAGTTCTCCTGTATCACTAGACTGTTGAGTACTAGGGTCCCAGGCATCGTGCCTGGCTTCACAACAGTTTTGAATACATTAGGTAATTAATTAAAAATTAAACAAAACAATGAAGGAAAGTCTGCTAAGAGGACAGAATGAACAAAAGCAGAAGAGCAGTTAGATAGAAATATCGGAGATATAAGTAGAAGCCAGGGAGGCTGGAGAGATGTTCAGAGGTTAAGAGCATTGGCTTGCTCTCCCAGAGGACCCGAATTCAATTCCCAGCACCCACATGGCAGCTCACAGCTGTCTGTACCTCCAATTCCAAGGGATCTGATACCCTCACACATGCATGAAGGCAAAACACCAACGCACATAAAATATAAATAAATTTTTTTAAAAAAGCAATTTAAAAAAAGTAGAAACAAGATAGGGATCAACTATTAAAAACTCTGAATCTAAAGAAAAGTATCCCCCACCACCAAAAAAATCCTAAGAGAGCTGGGGAGATGGCTAAGCAGTTAAAGGCACTTGCTACTCGATTAGAGGCCTGGAGTTCTAATTTTAGTATCCACATCTGACAGCTAAGAAATACCTAAAACTTTAGATACAAGTAATCAGACACACCCTCTTCTGGCTCAACATGTGTGCACAAACAAATAATAAAAATAATTGTTTAAAAGTCCTAATAGGGGTTGGGGATTTAGCTCAGTGGTAGAGTGCTTGCCTAGCAAGCACAAGGCCCTGGGTTCGGTCCTCAGCTCTGAAAAAAAAAAGACAAAAAAAAAGTCCTAATAATGGGGGCTGGAGAGATGGCTTAGTGGTTAAGAGCACTGGCTGCTCTTCCAGAGGACCCGAATTCAATTCCCGCACCCACATGGTGGCTCACAATTGTCTGTACCTCCAGTTCCAGGGGATCTGACACCCTCACAGAGACACAACAATGCATAGAAAAAATAAAAATAAAAATAAATAAATCATTTTTTAAAAATCCTGATAATGCCAGGCAGTGCTGGCACATGCTTTTAATCTCAGCACTCAGGAGGCAAAGGCAGGCAGATCTCTGAGTTCCGGCCTAGCCAGGGCTATGCAGTGAAACCCTCTCTTGAAAAACAAAAACAAAAACAAATCCTACTAATGAGCATTAAAAAGGAAGACTTTCATCATACTGGTGGAGAAATTAAATTCTTTGGGGGGGGGGGAGGGAGATGGATATGATTAGAGACAGGGTCCTAGAACCTGGCTGTCCTAGAACTCGCTCTGTAGACCAAGCCAGTCTTGAACTCAGAGATCCGCCTGCCTCTGCCTCCTGAGTGCTGGGATTAAAGGTGTGTGCCACCAAAACCCAGCTGAGAAAATAAATTCTTAATGTTCACTATAGAGAGACTTACAGAAGATAGTAAATAATCTTTAAGTTTTAGTTATATTTCTCATTTATTGTGTGTGTGTGTGTGTGTGTGTGTGTGTGTGTGTACAAATATGGGCACATGTGTGTCATGAAGTACATGTAGAAGACAAGAAGACAACTTGCATGAGTCAATTCTTTCTTTCCCCCATGTAAATCCTGGTGTGTCATGGTGCTTTATCACAGCAATAGAAATCCTCAGACAGAAAAATTGGTACCAGGATCATGGATATTGCTGTGACACACATGACTATGTGGTTTTTTGGGGAGGATTTTTAAAGGAGTTTGGAACATTGGGCTGGAAAAGCCACTGAGTGTTCAGAGTTTAATCGTCTGTTCTATGGAAACTTATAAGATAATGCTGAGAACAGTGCAGATGATGGAAACATGGCTTATGAAGTTTTAGACAGAAGTCTGAGAGTCCCTCAAAGACTATCAGGGCCATTCAAGTGATAGTTTGAAGAAGCACAAAAGTGAAATATCCTGCTCTGACCTCTGCATGTACATGTACCCACACACTCATGTGATCACACACACATGCATGCACGCACACACATGCCCTACAAACAATTGGGCAAGGTGGTAGTACACACCTATAATCCTAGCACTTGGGAAGCCTGTGTTACCTAAGACTCCCATCTCGAAGGAAAAAAAAAAACACAAAAACAAACCCAGAGTCATCTAGATGTCTTGGCAGGTAAGAATGTTAGCCACCAAACTTAAACCTGAGTTCAATCCCCAAGACTCACATGTAGAGCAAGAATTGACTCCTGCAATTGTCCTTCAACCTCCCTAACACACACACACACACACACACACACACACACACACACACACACACACACACAGAGTGTTAAAAAAACTATAAAAGTAGTCACAAGAGAATAAGATGGATTACTTAAAAACCACCAACAAGAAACCTCAAAGAAAATTACAAGAACAGGAAAGCAATCAATAATCAGAGGTGAGAGGGGCTAAGGGTGTGTGACTCAGTTTACCAGACTAATCTCAGACTTGCATACACAAGGCCCCAGGTTTAATTCTCCAGTACTACCTGCCCTGACAAACCTAGAAGGAATGATTAAAGAACTTGCAGGTGCAGAAAAACTAGCAATAGTGACAGTGGAATAAATAAATAAGATACAAGAATAAAGGAATGTTTAAGATTGCTATGGACACTGTGTCACACACCTGGAATCCTAGTACTTGGGAGGCAGAGCCAGGAAGGTTGCTACAAGTTCAAGGGCAAACTTGTCTATATACCAAGTTCCAGGCCATTTCTAGACTACAGAGTAAGTTCCTGTCTAAAAAAGAAAGAGAAAAAAAGGAAAAGATTAGCTTGAGAAATGAAATGGGAGAAAAAAAAAAGGAAGTAGGCAGTTCTGGAGATTGTTCTGTATCATTTGTGGACCTCCATAGTTCTTTTTAAAAGCTACTGCCAGAGGACCTCACTATAACCTTCAGAAGAAAGCACAAAAAGCAGCACTTCACTCTGGCGAGACAGTATATGATTCAAGTATGATTCAGTATTCACAATGGCCACAACTAATTACCATCAAAATGTACCACTTTTTTTTTGCAGTGCCAGACACAAAGCCAGAGCATTCAACATGCTAGGTAAGCATTCTACCACTGAGCTGACATTTCTAGTTCCTCAAACATACTAATTTCACACAAAAAATTTAAAACACTCATAACCTACATTAATTCTACGTAGACTTCCCAGTGTTTTGTTTTTGCTTTTTTATTTTTGAGACAAGGTCTCGCTCTATAGTCCAGGCTAGCCTCAAATTTGCGCCTTCTAGTACTGGGATTGCAAGCAGGTACCACCCACACCGAGCTACCAGAGTGTATTTTTATATATTTTTTTCCTTCTTTCCATTTTTTTTTTTATTGAAACCAGGTATCACTATGTAGCTCTGGCTGTCCTGGAACTCACTATGTAGACCAGGCTGGCCACAAATTCATAGAGATCCACCTGCCTTTGCCTCCCTAGCGTTGGGATTAATGTGTGCATCACCACCACCACCAGCAGCCAGTGTATATTTTCAAAAAGCTGTTTTATTTTTTATTTGCAATCCCAGTACTCATAAGGCTATAGACTGACCCAAAGTTTGAGGCCAATCTAGGCTACATAGTAAGTTTCAGGTCAGTCTGTGCTATAGAGTAAGGTCCTAGCTCAAAAAATACACATACACACAAAAAACAACAACAAAAAAAACACAAATCAAACAATAAAAAAATACCCCACTATTCTATATTTAGCCTAAAGAAAAAATCTGAAAAATAACTGAGAGTTATTTTTAAGAAAAAAAAGTTTGACACCTGGCAGTGGTGGCACATGCCTTTAATCCCAGCACTTGGGAGGCAGAGGCAGGCAGATCTCTGTGAGTTCAGGGCCAGCCTGGGCTACAGAGTGAGTTCCAGGAAAGCTACACAGAGAAACCCTGTCTCGAAAAACCAAAAAAAAGAAAGAAAAAGAAAAAAAAGTTTATCTTAAATTTTAAATTATACTGATTTTTTGCTGGTTTACCAGACTGGCCTCAAACTTGCAACATAGCCAAGGATGACCCTGAAATCCTGATCCTCCTGCCCTCCATGTCCAGTAGATTATATTAATTTTTTTACTTTTAATTCTTTAATTTTTATTTCTTAAAAATGTATATGAGTGTTTTGTCTTCATCTATGTCTGTGTACCACACAGATGAAGTGACCAAGGAAACTAAAAGAGGGTTCAGATCCCCTGGAAGTAGAGCTACAGATATTTCTGAGCTGCCATCTAGGTGCTGGGGAATCAAACTCAGTCCTCTGGAAGAGCAGCCAGTGTTCTTAGATGCTGAGCCATCTCTCCAGACTCCTCCTTTTTTGAGATAGGGTCTTACTACATAGCCCTGGCTGCCTAGAACTAAGTATGTAGACCAAGCTGATCTCAAATTCTGCCTCCCAAGTGCTGAGATTAATGGTGTGCACCACCACACCCACCATCACTTATACTACATTATACCTATACATGAACAGTACCTCAACCAATCAGAATTGTTTCTTTCTGGGCAAACTTGCTCCTTATCTGTCAATTTCCTTAGGAGAGAATAAAGACAGGAAAGAATTCTTCACCTGTAGTAACTGGCCAGGATGGAGAGAGCCCAGGAAAGGAGATGTATGGCAATAAACAGTTTCTCCGTATTTGCAATCTGGGGCTCCAGGATCTTTTCCAGGTTTCTAAGAGAAACATAGCAAACTCAGTTAGACTCACAGAATAAAACCAATAAACACACATGTAATCTTCCATAAGCATAGCATTTGCTATTAACAAAAGACACCACTCCTTTCTCCCAAGAAATGTATATGACAAAATACATGTTCACAGATTATCACTACATACCTAATTACAGTTATATTGATAACAAACATTTCAGGGACTGGAGAGATGGCTTCATGGTTAAGAGCACTTGTTGCTCTTACAAAGGACCCAGGATTGGTTCTCAGCACTCATATAGTGGATTACAACCATCCAAACTTCCAGTTCCAGAGGATCCGACACACTTTTCTGGCCCCCTCAGGCACCCGGCATACATGTAGTACACATACATGTATGTGTACATGTATGCAACAAAACACTCATACACATAAAATAAATGTAAATGAGTTTTTTAAACACACACACACACACACACACACACACACACAGCACAGCACAGCACAGCACAGACTCACCCGTTTATAGTAGTTTTTTATTTTGGTTGCCATGCCAACTTGCATCATTAATGGTCCATTTTCCTCACTGTATTCTGCAAGAATAAGGTCTCCATCTTTGCCTGTAAGGTCCTGAGGTGTGCGCATAAAAAACATCTCTCCACCACCTGAGGCTTGCCTCTCCTGTTCTCTCATCTGTCCAGAATAAAGACAATACAGCCTATTTCCAACAGGAAGATAAACTACACACATTGACATCATCCAATTTAAGAGAATACCAATGTCTTTACCATGTTATATTGTTTGAATCTTAGTTGTCTTTTAATAAAAAAAACAGAGCCAGATATCAAGGTGAAAGCTGAAAAATCAGAGAAGTAGAACAGCCAGCCACTAGTTCTTAAATGTGGTGATATATTGTGTACCCTAATAAACTTGCCTGAGGATCAGAACAGAGCCAGCCACTAGATTAGACATAGAGGTCAGGCAGTGGTGGCACACACCTGTAATCCCAGGACTTGAGATCTCATGTCTTTGCTTGGGAAGCACACATGCCTTTAATCCCAGGAAGTAATATGGCAGGGCAGAGAAAGGTATATAAGGCTTGAGGAAACAGGAACTCACTCTCTTTAGGCTGAGGATTTTGTAGAGGTAAGAACTAGTGGCTGGCTAATCTGCTTCTCTGATCTTTCAGCTTTCACTCTGGGTTTTTTTTATTAAAAGACCATCTAAGATTCGAACAACAATGTTATTCTTTTTTCATTTCATTGTGAAAACTTTCAAACATACCACTAAAATTGGAAGAACATCCTTTATTTCACTACTTAAACATTTTCACTATTTATCTGTAAATTTTCTACAGATTTTAGTAAACCAGTTTTGAAAGCTGCAATATTTTAGCCTTAAGTATATTCATATATATCTTCTAAGAATAAGGATATCTTTCTAGATAACCAAAATAGAACTGTATCACATCTGAGAAAATAAACAATTCTCTAATATAACCTAATAACCAGTACAGTATCCCAATTTGTACCCCAATTATCTTATAGAACATTTTTTCTAACGAGGATGCAATTATACCTTTGCCTTCTTTTTGATGTGCTTCAGCAAAGGCTGGACTGAGTGTGGACCTGGCTGAGATAGTGTCCCAAAGGAGTACTTTTTTAGAGGTGGTCGATGGAACTGCCGGAGTTTGATGGGTCCCATGTGGGTAGGAAAGAAGGGTTGCCGTAATTCTACTGCTGGAATTGAATGCTAAACAGAAAATAGAAGAGTTATAAGTAAACACTAACTCCTCCCTAGGCAAGATTTACCCATATCCTCCATCAAAACAAAGCAGCTATTTGTACCTGGATAATATTCCCTCCGAAAGTACCACGAAGACCCTGTTGCTTGGGATAGTAATACTCATCATTGGAGAGATTCCATGGATCTTTCACTTCTGGCTGAGACATGTTCTAATGATAGATCAAATAAGCCTCGGTCAGACAACCCTTTCCTAATACTTTTCTTTGTTCTTCTAAATACCAAGTTCTTTTCTTTTCACAAACCTGCTGTGGTTCTTCCTTGATGACTCCTGTTTTTCCTAAGAGAATTCGACTCTTCTTCAGAGATGATTCTTTCTTATTCTCCTTGGAAGGAGAATTAGAAGTAGCTTCTTCCTTCTCATCGGGGATCTCTGAGGATGGAACCAGAAAACTTCCAAATTGCTATCCCTAAATGCTCATTTTCTTTCTTTCCTCCTCCTCTTCTTCCCTTCCTCTTTCCTTTCACCTCTCTCCCACCCTTTCCCACACCCCTCTATGCAGTACTAAGGACTAAAACTAAGGTCTTACACAAGCTAGGCAAGGACTCTACCACTGAGCGACATCTCCAGTCCTCTTGACCTCCTTTTGCATTATTTTTAGGTAGGATCTCACTAAGTTGACAAAGCTGCCCTGGAACATACTCTGTTGCCTAGATAATCCTTGAACTTACAGTTTTCCTGCCTTGGCCTCCCAAATACCTGGGACACATGCCACCAGGTCCAACGAAAATTCACATTTCCCATTGATATTTTGAGTTTCAAAGTAGATCTCTCACTCCACTTTCAGACTACTTTTAGTTGGTAATTCACTCAACTACAAGCCTGATTTTTTTTGTTTGTTTTTTGTTTTTTGAGACAGATTTTCTCTGTGTACCAGCCCTGGCTGTCCTGGAACTCTCTTTGTAGACCAGGCTGGCCTTGAACTCAGAGAGATCTGCTTGCCTCTGCCTCCCAAGTGCTGGGATTAATGGCATGTGCCACCATGCCTGGCTTACATGTTTGATCTTAAAGTTAAAATTTTCAACATTCTTACATGAGTTTTTTCTAAACACTCAAACACTAGAAACTAGCAGCTACATCTCTTTTTAAAAATCATTTCCTAAACGTTTTTAGTTTTGGGGGGAGGGAATGGGAGGAAAGAAAGGAGGGGAAAGAAAGCAGTCAGTATGTAAAATATATGAATAAATTTAATTAATAAAAACAGTTTCTAGTTTTGTTCTTTGGAATTCCTTTTGCCCTTGGACATTAATAGTAAGATGTCAAAGATAAAGAACACTGGCTTCTGCCATCACCATACCCAAAATCAAGTTCTCATCATTGGGATCAAGTGTCAATACAGGAGGCTCCAAAATCCGGGGCATTGCCTGAGCATCCCAAATGATATTGTCCTCCCAACGTCCATATACCAGATCTTCATTATCAATGGGGAAAATGGAATACCAAGGTTTATCATCATCTAGTGTGGCTGCAAAACCTGGCCAAAACAAGAGGAGAAAACAGTAACAAAAAAAAAAAAAACACATTAGTGCTCCTTTCAGTCATGATTCTAGCAAACATAAAAACAATGAATACTAGTGTAGGTATTCATAGCTATCCAAAAGGAACCTACTTGACATCATGTATATCTCACTTTGACAGAAACCACTGATAACAAAATGTTCACTGCAATATTATTTATAACAGTTAAAACTTAAACAGCCTACTTACTAAGGGACTAACTAAATAATTATGGTGAAGGGCGGGAGAGATGGCTCAAAGAGCACTGGCTGTTCTTCCAGAGGACCTAGGTTCAATTATCAGCCCCCACATGGTAGCTTACCACTGTAACTCCAGTTCCAGGGGATCTAACATCCCCACACAGACATAACTGCAGGCAAAACACCAATACACATAAAATAAAAATAAATTAAATAAAAAATTATGGTGAGCCAGGAGGTCGTGGCACACGTCTTTAATACCAGCATTCTGGAGGCAGAGGCAGGTGGATTTCTTTGAGTTCACGGCCAGTCTAGTCTACCAAGTGAATTCTAGGACAGCCACAGCTACACAGTGAAACCCCATCTCGATAAACAATATATATAACAATATCAAACAAAATATATATATATATATATATATATGGTGATAAACATTGGTATTTAACTATATTAACAAATAAAGCAATTACTGGTAAGTAAGAAAAACAAACTTCTAAGAACATTATGTATAAAGTAAGAATACTATACACTTGGGAAGCTAAGAGAAAGATTGTAAACTTGAGGCCTGACTGGCTACCCACCAAGATCTTGTATGTACTGTGTAACTATGTAACTGAGTTGGGTATGGTGGTACTTTCCTTTAATCCTAGCACTTGGAAGGCAGAGACAAGTGGAGACCAGTCAGGGCTACACAGTAAGACTTTGTCCCCCCCAAAACCCAAAAATTCAAAAGAAAAACTATTCAACTAATAAAGTACTTAACTAGAACTGAAGAGAAAAACCTTTTTACAAGATTTTAAAAATTAAGGTATTTTTAGTCAGATGGTGGTGCATGCCTTTAATCTCAGCATTTACAGGGCAGAGGCAAGAGGATCTCTGAGTTTAAGTCCAGCCTGGTCTAGTTTTAAGATAGCCAAGGCTACACAGAGAAACCCTGTCTTGAAAAAGCAAAAAAAAAAAAAAAAGACATTTTTGAGTTGGGTGTGGTGGTACATATGTATAACCCCAGCAATCAAGAGGTAGGGGCTGAAAATACTGAGTTCTAGGACAGCCTGAGCTATATATTGTAAGACTGTCTCAAAAAAAAAAATCAATGGTAGGGTAGTGGTGGTGGTGTATGGCTTAAACTGTACAATGAATCCAGGGTAACTGAGAAAATTTGGATAACACAGAATGGCATAAAGAGAAAAAAAGAAACTAGAAATAATTACTGCCAATACTTTAGTAGATTTTCTCTTACTCATATTTTTTGTTTACACAGTTGTATTTTTCATTTTTACAAATGAAATATACCAAATATGCTGTTTCATATGTTGTTTTCTTTCCATTTTAAATGTTTCCTGGCATTTACCTCCAATCACAGTACTCAAAAGGCTAAGGCAGAAGGATTACTTCAAGTTCAAGGCAAGCCTAGACTACATACATGGCAAGTAGTAGACCAGCCAGAGCTATGGCATGAAATCCTGTCTCAAAAATCCAATAAATCAATGTGACTTTTTAATATGACCCTCTGTCCTCAGTGTTGGTTAAAGGGTTATCAAGATCATCAAGAATAATTTAGAGATCGTCAAGGACTTGTTTAAAGGTGCTTTCAAGTCTAACTGATAGCTCTGACACAAACAGATAAGATGGAGGTATTTAAAACCATTTTTCATTTAAAAATTCAATAAATAATTAATAGTTTCCACGTCTTTAAACATTTATATGACCAACTTTAAAAACTTACATATAAAAATTATGTTAAGAAAAAAATCAACAAGGTGTGGTGGCACACACCTTTAATCCCAGCACTTGGGAGGCAATGACAGGCAGATCTCTGTAAATACAGGCCAGTCTGTTCTACATATATAAAGTTCCAGGCCAGCCAGGACTACACAGTGAGAACCTGTCTCAAAAAACAAAAAAGCAAAAGCAAAACCACAGTATAGCATGGGTGAAGTGGCTTATACATCTAATCCCAGCTCTTGTGAGACTGAGGCAGGAAGACTGCAGCAAATCTGAGGCCAGCCTGGGATACAAGATAGGCAGGACCTTGTCTCCAAAAAGAACACCACTACCACAGTACTCAGAAGACAGAGGCAGGTGGATCTCTGTGAGTTCAAGGCCAGCTTGATCTACATCGCAACACTAACTTAAAAAAAAAACAAAAACAAAAAGATCAACAAAAACAGTATGTATGACACTGAACTCAAATCATATATGGCAAGAAATACTTATAATAATAGTACTTGGGAAGCTTGAATTAGGAAGATGGTGAGTTTAAGGATAGCCTGGGCTATAGAGTGAGTTCCAGCCTTAGGTACAGAGCAAGACCTTGTCTCAACATTAAAAATTAACTAAGCTCAACCATATACATGCAGAAAACACATTAAAAAGTTAATAACTGATAATCGCTAGAATATCAGAATTTTTCTTTTTGACACTGTTTTCATGGTTGAGAAAAAAAATTATAAAATGATCAAGTGCCTTTATAAATAAAAAATGAAAATAAATCAGGGATTAGATTTACAGCATTTTACTCTGCCTGAACAGCCTAAAAGACTGTAACTCGGATTCCTTATGATGACTGAGATGAAGAACTGTGTGAGCAACAGTGTTAGAAGAGAAGCACACCTTGCTGGACATTGTAGGCCATGGCATTCCTAGTCATACTGGACGGAAGCCAGCCTGCCAAACTTGCACGCTGAGGTTTTGTTCCTTTGTGTTTGACATCCTCCCCATCCCAGATGATGTCATCTTCCCAATGCAGTTGTGTCACCATTAGGAAGTTTTCATCTGCCAGAAGATCAATGCCATTGCCCTCCTCAAGATTCCTTAGTTTCTGTACGAGTAGAAAGAATAATAAGTCAGTCACTGGTCAAAGTTCCCAATCCAGACAGTAAAGGATTCATGTGGTACCACAAGTGGTGCTGTGTCAGACTTAGTGTCCAATACCTGCAATCCTAGCACCTGGGAGGCAGAAAGGAGAATTCCAAGTTTGAGGTCCGTCTGGGATACAAAGTGAGACCCTGCCTTAAAGAGCCAAGGGTTGAGAATGTAGCCCAGTGGCAGAGTGCTTGCCCCGCATGTGCAAGACCCTGGGATCAATCTCTAGCACAGAAAAAAGTGATGTTCTACTTATGCAAAGTGCCTGATAAGAAAAAAAAAATCTGCCTCTTTTCCAACTCTTACTTTGGAACAGCACCCATTTCAAAAACAGAATCCTTAGAATAAAGTTTAGTTACATGATGATATACCCCACTATGCAAATCTCCTACTACAGATTCTACCCAAGAACTTCCCAGCTGAGAAGTTAGTAAAAATGATAGAACCCTAAGTACACTGATCCCTCTCTTATATACCAGAATTGCTTACCGTCATCATATTGCATTGTACTGTGGGCTCATGTTCAGTCTTCCTCATTTTGAAGCCATAGTCAAACCCACTACCATCTTCGGGGACACCGAGCATATCGTACCACAGCCGGGCAGGTCCATAACGCCATTCTGCCACTCTTGGTTTGGTATCCATCACTTTATCTGTGTCTCCAGTGGACTGGGAAAACTTGGACTCCACAGGAGCCATCATTGTGATCTGTAACAGAGTCAAGTATGGAGAGGTGGGGCTTCGCTATTCCAGACGACCTAAGGCTACAAGAAAATTAACAATCATAAGGTGACTTAGAGGAACCACAAGTATGATTCCTGAATAGGAATTTTTACCTGGAGTTAGAATATAAAAAAATGGAGTTATATCATCGCATGCTCTGTCCACGAGTCACAGCCTTATATTTAGCAATGTATCACCATCTACCCTGCCCTGCCCCACCAAATATTTTTCTGTTACAACAGGAAAGGTGAGACACTGCATTTAACTCATAATTATTATTGGTAAGTAGCAAAGAACTCTTTTTTTTGTTTGTTTGTTTTTCGAGACAAGATTTCTCTATGTTGTCCTGGCTGTCCTGGAACTTGCTTTGATGACCAGGCTGGCCCTGACCTCACAGAGATCCACCTGCCTCTGCCTGCCAAGTGCTGGGATTAAAGGCATGCACCACCAAGCCCGGCTAGCAAAGAACTCTTAATGCTGAAGTGTTAGTTCCCACTTGGACACAAGCTAGAGAGCTTTCTGCATGCCCCCATGTCTCCTTTGCCTACTTCATCATCAGAGAGACACTGCTCTGGAGGTGGAGGTGGAGCATAGTCATAGTTCCACAGCGATTTCTGGTTGGCTTCTAGTTCTCCTGAGCACTCTTCCTCCAGCGTCGGCTCTTCCTGTACAAGCTCACGGTGCTTCTTTTTCCTCTTTCTCCGAGCACTCCTCCAAACCGATGGGACATTCTTTCCTGGTCCAAAAAGACGTAGAAAGCGTAACACCTAGAACATATAACATACTATTATGTCAGAGATTTGGTGTCTGAAAAACTCTCAAGTTATCTATTCAATTGCAGGGGAGAGAAAATGAAGGAATGCTAAGTTCAGACCATGAAAGTACTGTCCCTTAGAAAGACAATTTCTTTTTTTCTCCCTTTTTCTTTTTCATGTGGTACTGGACTTTGAACTTAGGGACTTACATGCTATCAATGAGCTACATTCCCAGTCCTTAGCTTTGTTTTATTTTTGTTTTCTGAGACAGAGTCTCACTATGTAGCCTTGGCCTAGAATTCTCTATGTAGAACAGGCTGGCCTCAAACTCAAGAGATCCACTTGCCTCTGCCTGGGTTTAAAGGCACGCACCACCATGCCTGGCTAACCCTCAGCTTTTACGACAGGGTCTCATTAAGATGCTCAGGTTGTTCTTGAACTCACTCTTTGAAGCCCAGGAAGTCTTGAACTTATGGTCCTCCTTCCTTAGTCTCCCTAGTAGCTGGGGTCATAGGTCTATACTATGTCTGATATGGTAGTTTGAAAGAGAATGGCCCCCATAGACTCATATATTTGAATGCTGTGTTCCCAGTTAATAGAACCATTTGGGAAGGATTAAGGTGTGTGGCCTTATTGGAGGTGTGTCACTGGGGATGGGCTTTGAGGTTACAAAAGCCCAGGCCAGGCCCAGTCTCACCTGCTCTCTGCCTGCGGATCTGGATTTAAGCTCTCTGTTAATGCTTAGGTGCCATACCCGTCACGTGCTCCCTGTCATGATGTGCATGGATTAACCCTCTTAAACTTTAAGCAAGCCCCAATTAAATGCCTTCCTTTAAGTTGTACTGGTCATGGTGTCTCTTCATAGCAATAGAACAGTAACTAACCCTTGGTTTACTTTTTATTCTAACAGAAAGCCTGTCTCAAAAAACCAAAAAAAAAAAAAGAAAGTTATTTTATTTAGTCATGTATTTATGTGTGTGTATATTTGTGCATGTGCATGTGCAAAAATAAAAGTACTGTTCTTCCCTTGTGTACATGCCATAATACATGTGTGGAGGTCAAAGGACAAGTCTCAGGAGTTGGTTTTCTCCAATCAATTTGTGGGATCTGGGGAGCAAACTCAGATCCTGAGGCATGCATGCAAGTGCCTCTATCCAATGAGCCATCTCACCAGCCACTAACAGGACAATTTTGTTGATGGTTTTTGAGACAGGGTTCTCTGCATAGCCTTGGCTGTCCTGGAACTCACTATGTAGACCAAGCTGGCCTTGAACTCACAGCAATCCATGCCTGGCATCTGGACAACTTTTACTGCAAACATTCTAAGCCACATTTCCTATGAATACATACAACTTCAAAATATGATCTAATACAGTATGGAAAGTTCCTATACAAACAATTATCTGTCACTGAATAAGGACATCATTAAATCTCATGCACTGTATATTCAGCATTATAACAACAGAATTTGGAATCTGGAAGAAGTCAGTTTTCATTATGGACATTCTCTATACAAAGTACCTTTCCAGGCCTAAATTCTGGAAAAAGTTCTGTGACACTTGGCAACAGCTTGGTGGCATCATGCTGCATAATCCCAGCCAATGGTAGAGTCAGCTTTCCATCCTTAGATTCTGCCTGTGTTGCTTCCTGAGGTCCCATCTCAGATTCTGAGTCAGAGGAACTACTGAAGTCCACTTTCTCTGAGGCCAAAGAGGAAGGGGCAATGATGGAGGGCAAGATGATGCCTTCTCCATCTTCAGACACTGCAACAAGGAAGAGAAACCCCTTTGGCATGTAACTGTGAACACATTTCCTCAAATTCAGCCAACATCCCCTTCTAAGCTAATATGCATGGCTCTGTGGCAGGGGATATAGTCCCAAGCACCCAGATTACTAGTATGCAGCCCAAAAAACTCATCCAACTTATTATTTCCCACCATCCCCAACTCACCTTGGACCTGGTACCCTAGGGTTGTGATGAGAGAAAACAAACACTATTACTACATTTACTACTTTCCATAAATGACCAATACTGTGCCCAATATTGTGATTAGTAACAAAATTATATTAGTACTTCACATTAATCAGGCCCTGTTATGTTCAGTTCAGGTATCTATAAGATGGAGAATTGTTAAGCCCACAGAATAGCAAAAAATAAAATTCCACACACCAAGTTAAATAACATTTATCTTGCAAACTAAAGGAAATGGTCAGAGCACCAACTGAGGAATTTAGGTTAATGTAAGCCTCAAATTACAGAAGACCAAGGCATGGTGGCATACACCTTTGATCCCAGCACTCAGGAAGCAGAGGCCAGCAAATCTCTGTGAATTCAAGGCCAACCTGATTTACATGGAGTTCCAGGCCAGCCAGAGATACACAGTGAGGCCCTGTTTCAAAAATAAAGGTACTGTTCTTCCCTTGTTGTCTGACCTCTGACAGCATTATTACTGCTACAGGGATAAGAACAACTCAAGACCTTATCAATCTTTGAAATCTCTGAAGGTAAGTGATGCTACATTCTAGAAGGTTGTTTGATTCTTGAAACAGGGTTCTGTTACATAACCTCAGCTAGCCTCAAACTAGAAGTCATCCTCCTGCCTTCAGAGTATTGGGAATATAGGCATATACTACCATGCCCAAATTAAAAGTTTTTTTAAAAAACGGATAATTTCCAAATAAGTATATAAATTAGTAGCATCAGAAAGTCTTGGGGAAGCTGGGTGGTGGTAGTACATGCCTTTAATCTCAGGAAGCAGAGGCAGGCAGATCCCTGTGAGTTTAAGGCCAGCCTGATCTACAAAGTGAGTTCCAGGATAGCCAGGGCTACACAGAGAAACCCTGTCTCGAGGGGTGCGGGGAGAAGGTCCTGGGGGAACAAAAAATGTGGTAGTTCATGCAAGTAATCCCAGCACTAAGAAAGCAGAAACAGAAGGATTGCTACAGGTTTGAAGGTCGCCTAGCATATTATACAGAGTTCCAGGGAGGGGCTTCATAGTAAGACCCTGTCTCAAAAAAAAATTCTTGGGAAACTCTTAACAAAAATTACTGGGCTCTATTCCAGATCTTCTGAATCAAACACTCCAAAATAACCAGGTATCTGTATTTTTTTTTTACAAGACTCTAGGTAAATGTGATGGGCAGCTTAATTTGAGAAGCACTTTGTTAAATTATTATTTCTTGACTGTGTGGTATTAAACATTTTAAAAGGAAAATTTCTATTCAATAGCAGTATTTGACACTACATGATTTTTTTCTAAAAGTGCCATCCTTTTCTAAGAGATTTTTTTTTAAGTCCCTTAAGCATACCAAAAGCCTGGTTTGATGAATAGAAACTCATTTCTAAAAGGAAAGTAGACAGTTTTTACTTACCACCAGTAATACCATCTTGGTCTTTCTCTTTCTTCACTGGTCCTGGTGGTGGTGGAGGAGGAGGCATCAACTTGCAATCAATATCTTCACAATCAGCATCATAGTCATCTTCATCATAATCTCCTAAAACCAAGGTAATCTCCTCAATATGAAGAATTCCATATAATATCTTTGAGCATCCTTCAAATCTCAAGATTTAAAGCACCACAGAAGTACTATGCATCCTTTAAGAACATACAGAAGTCGTGTGTGTGTGTGTGTGTGTGTGTGTGTGTGTGTGTGTGTGTGTAAAACACTCCTTTAATCTCAACACTCAGAAGGCAGAAGTAGGTAGCTCTCTGAGTTTGAGGTCAGCCATGGCTGCAGAGTTAAGAAACTATCTCAAAAAACAAACAAAACATAAAAAAAATACACAGAATATGTAGCTTCTGCCTTCAGAAAGATATGGTATAGTCAAATGTTCAGCTCTCACATGGAGTATGAGAGCTTCCAGGAACTGTGTGAAACCTTTTGATTAACTGCTCCTTTCCCTGATCATACTGGGTTTTGTTTTCCACCTTGTTCAATTTCCTAATTGAATAGTCTTCCCTAGTTTCTAAAATTAAAAAAATAAAAAACAAAACAAAAGCGCACAGTTCCCAAGTCTTTGATACACTTTTCCTGTCTATATTTTGGCAGTAGATCATTCTTCTCAGTGCTTTTTAACTATTGGCAGTACTCACTAGTTGGTCCTGACAACATATTTTGTTTTGGTTTTGTTTTTTCCAGACAGGATTTCTCTGTATAGCCCTGGGTGACCTGGAACTCACTTCGTAAACCAGGCTGGCCTCAAACTCAGAAATTCACCTGCCTGTGCCTCACAAGTGCTGGGACTAAAGGTGTGTGCTACCACACTTGACTAAAGATTTGTTATGTTTTTTTATGTATATGTGTGCTTTGTCTGCATGTACACCTGCACACCAGAAGAAAGCATTGGATCCCACTACGAAGGTTGTAAGCTGCCATGTGGTTGCTGGGAACTGCAGGACCTCTGGAAGAGCTAGTCCTCTTAATCACTGAGTTATCTCTCCAGCCCCATATTTTTGTTTTCAATGTTTTGACACAAGGTCTCATGCAACCTAAGTATTGAGATTACAGGCATATATACTACCTTGCTGGCTCAAATAGTCTTTTGCTCTACATATTTCCCTTTTCAACAATCATCCTTACCAGTCAGCATGGTGGAACATGCCTGTAATCCCAACATTTGGGAAGGAGAGGCTGTATGATTAGGTGTTCAAGGCCAGTCTGTATTACATGACATCCTGCCTCAAGATAGTAACTAAAAAGCCCCCAAGGGAGCTAGCAGGATGGCTCAGTGGGTAAAGGCACCTACCACAAATCATAACAACCTGAGTTTGATACCCAGGGCCCATATGGTAGGGCAGAACTGATTCCTTCAGGCTCCCCTCTGACTTATGTGTTGGAACATAGGCTTCCACATGCAAAATAAATAAATGTAATTTTAAAAATAAACAAAAAATAGAGGCTGAACCAATGGCTCAGCAGAAAAAAAAGCAATTATTGTTCTTGTTCTTGCAGAAGACCCAAGGCAGCTCACAATCTTCCATAACTCTAGTTCCAGGGGATAGGACAGGTTCTTATGACCTCCAAGGGAACCAGGCACACACGTGGTGAACACACACACAAACAGGCAAAACACCCACATCCACAAAAATAAAAAAAACATCTTTTTTTTTTTTTTGGTTTTTTGAGACAAGGTTTCTCTGTGTAGCTTTGCACCTTTCCTGGATCTCGCTCTGTAGACCAGGCTGGCCTCGAACTCACAGAGATCCGCCTGGCTCTGCCTCCCGAGTGCTGGGATTAAAGGCGTGCGCCACCACCGCCCGGCTAAAAAAACATCTTTTAAAAATAGAATAAAGACATGACTCTTTTAAAGAGGGGAACTCCTTTAGAGCAAGCTCGCATGCATGGGGGGGGGCAGGGGAGGACACGACACGGGACTGGAGAGATGGCTCAGTGGTTAAGAGCACTGGCTACTCTTCCAGACAGCCTGAATGTGATTCCCAGCACCCACATAGTGGCTCACAACCATCTGTAACTTCAGTTTCAGCATATCCAATTGGCATCTGTGGGCAATGCATACACATACATGCGGCAAAAACACCACTACACATAAAATTAAATAAATCTAAATAAACAAGCCCCCAAGAGTCAATGAGACAGCCCATTGGACAAAGGAATTTGCTGCACGTCTGGCGACCTGAGTTCAATCCCTAGGACCCACATAGAGATGGAAGGAAATAGCCAACTCCACAAAGCTGTCCTCTGACCTCTACACATGTGCTATGGTGCACATACAAAATAATAATTACCTTTATTAATCCTGTGGGGTTTTTTTGAGACCAGGTTTATGTATCTCTGACTGTTCTGGAAATTTGTTTTTTTGTTTGTTTGTTTGGTTTTGGTTTTTCGAGGCAGGATTTCTCTGTGTAGCTTTGTGCCTTTCCTGGATCTCGCTCTGTAGCCCAGGCTGGCCTTGAACTCACAGAGATCCACCTGGCTCTGCCTCCCGAGTGTTGGGATTAAAGGCGTGCGCCACCACCGCCTGGCGGAAATTTGTATATAGACAAAGCTAGCCTCAAATTCAGAAATCCACCTACCTCCTCTGCCTCCCACCCTAATTTAAATCCAAATTTTCGTGTTTTGCCCTGATTTACCGTATTTCTACAATTCTACCACATCTTGGCTGCCTAAAGGAAACTTTCCAGTTAGATTATCAACTCTTTTTTGTGTGTTTAGTAGATGATCTCCCATCATGTGACCACAAATTTAAATTCCCAAAGAGCATTACTCATTTTCTTGACTATAGAAGAAAACTGGGAGATTACTACAAATGACAAATTCAAGTGTCAGATAATAAATGGAATATGGAATTAGGATTTCAACCTTTAGTATTCTGACCCAGAAGTCTATTCTTTCCATTCTATCACACTATTTAACAATCATGTTGGCCAGAAACTCTTTATGGCATCAAATCTCAAATAACATATACATAAAGAAACTACAAAATTTGTCTTATCTTTGGTTTTTGCTATTTAGCAGTATTTTTCCCATGGCTTAAAAAAAATGGCTGAGGCCTAATATCACATGCCTTTAATCCTAGCACATAGGAGGCAGAGGCAAGTAGATCTCTATGAGTTCCAGGCCAGACAGTTACACAGTGAGACCCTGTCTCAAAACAAATACCACTGGCTAATTCATTTCCCCATTCCTTTCTTACTTTTTTCTTTGTTTTTGTTTTGAGCCAAGGCTTCACTATGTAGCTCTGAATATCCTGGAACTCACTATGTACATCAGGCTGGTGTTGAACTTAAAAGATCTGCCTGGCTCTGCCTCTCGGGTGCTAGTCAGAGCCAGTACACCTGGATTCCCCATTACTTTCTTATTTCTCATTTTCTCAAATCTCTAGACAAGTCTTTGACCCCAGCACTCAGGAAGGGAGAGGCAGGTGGATCTCTATGAGTTAGAGGTGAGAGTTCCAGGACAGCCAGGGCTATACGGTGAGACCCTGTCTCAGTGTGTGTGTGTGTGTGTATGTGTGTGTGTGTGTGTGTGTGTGTGCATATAAATGGATATATATACTTTTTGCTAGACATGGTGATGTATGCCTTTAATCTTAACACTTTTGCAGGATACAGGACAATCAGGAGTTCAAGGTCATCCTTGGATATAGAATTTAACCCACCTAGGACACATGACATCCTATTTTTAAAAAGAAACACAACACTGGGCATGGCAGCACACACATTTTTCTTCATCTATAAATTCTTTAAGGGCAAAGACTGGATTTGTTTTAATCTCAAACCTACAGGCACTTAAAAAAGATCAAATGACAAGAAATCATTATCACCCTTGTCATTAGCCAACAATTTGAGACTGAACATTATGAGAATAAAAGCCTGAGCTTGGTAAAAGAGGATGCCTACCTCTTGGAACTGAATTGACAATAGGACTAGCAGACAGAGGAAATTCACAGACAGTAAAGAACAACGTCAGAGATCAAAATAGAAGTCAGAGCCCCAAACACATTTATCCAGGAAGAAAATGCACTATACTACCAATTTTATAACATTAAAGAATGCCAGGCATAGTGGGGCACATCTCTAATCCCAGCACTTAGGAAGCAGAAGCAGGTGGATCTCTATGAGTTCTAGATCATCCTGGTGTACACAGTGAGTTCCAGGACAGGCAGGGCTACTAAAAAAACAAAAATCACCTGAGTGACAAAGGGGTTGCAAGCTCCCCATTGTCTGCTGATATCTTCGGCTTTCATCTTCTGCCACCTCGTTGATGTCTGAATAGTCCACAGCATCTTCTCTACTCCTAATCCAACCTATGGACCAAAAGGAGATATCTCAAGAAAAAGCAAGTAATTCTCACTTCCATAGATAATTCCCACTTAAAAGTACGTAGACGATAGCTAGGCTCCTCCCCTGACCCACACTGTACTCCCCATGGCCCACACTTCACCTTCGTCGTTTAACAAGGCACCATCAGTCTCTGCCAAGTCTTCATTTGCTGTGAGTTCAGTGATCAGGCTGCCCAGACCCAAAGCCCCCAAGCCTGCAAGATGCTTCTTACATTCCTGAAAAAGGGACAGCATGAGAGTCGAAAGTAACAACCAAACCTGAAAGTCCTGCACAAGGTTTATTTGCCTCGCTCATGACAAAGTCACAAATCCATTTGAAAAAAATGATTCCACAATGTGCTCAAAGGAACTTCACATGCAAGAACTGTACAGGAAATCTAAACTCCATACAGATCAGATGCAAACAACACAGGTTCCATCCATACTCCTGGCTTTGAAGCCATTCCAGATCAACGAAAACCTGACAAGCAGGGTTCCAACAATCTTCAAGAAGGATCTCACACAGTAACGGTTCTGATAACTTTGCTAGGTTTAACTATTATTTTTTCCCAGCAAACAAGTAGACTGTTACCTTCAAACCAAACACCTCTGCGTCAGTGATTGGCACTTAACCGTTTTCCTCTTTTCTCCCCATCCTTCCTCAGAGTTGAGCGCGCGCGCTCCCGCTCTCCACTCTTCCTCAAACCCAAGAGAAGGGGCTCCTCTGAGCCCCCCAATGGACTATAACACCCTCTGTCGCCGATTCCTAAACAGTCTCCACTCCACCCGTCCTCCCTAGCCACACCACCCTCCGCCTCAGGCCCACGCCCATGCCTCACATCATCCAAGACGCTTTCGCCCTCCAGCTGCCCTGCTCCATTGATGTTTCCGAACAGGAACCCGGTTAAAGAAAACGGGCCTCCTCCGGCGGAATCTTCATCGCTGTCTGTGTCTGACATGATGGCGGCACGTCTGCCCGCACCGCTTGCGGACAGCACCACAGCCCAGCCCGGCCCCTTCGGCCGGAAACAAATACGTCAGTCGCACGGTAATGACTCGTGCTCCCTGACCCTACCAGATTCTACCGGAACTTGGAAAGAAAAACCGGAAAGACCAGGCTGTCGCTCAAGAACCGACACTCCGGAATACTACTTCACTAACTGTTTTTGATTGGTCCACCCAGGATCAGGAGGCTGGGTAAATGGAAAGTGGTTGGTCAAAGAAAACGTTCAGTTCCGCCCAGCGACTGCGCGGGAACCTTCTGGTTGCTAGGGTAGGAGAGGCAGATTTTTCCTCCAATAAGAAAGAAACCTCGGGTCACAGGCTACAATGCACGGAAGTAAAGATTTGAACCGGTTTTTCCGGTTTGTGCCGGTCCCCAAAGGAACGTTGCTATGAATTGTGCCAGAGGTAGGGATGCTACTTACTTATTTTTAATCGGCATTTCCCCATAGCAAAATGTGAAGCTTAGTCCAGCACTCGGGAGGCAGAAGCAAACGGATCTCTGGGAGTTCGAGACCGGCCCGTTCTGCATAGTTCCAGGACAGCCAAGGCTACACGGAGAAATCCTGTTTGAAAAAAATAAAACAACAACAATAAAAAAAATGAAGCTTAGTAAAACAAGCAACCGAAACTTCAAGATTCACAATCGCTAACATTTTCATAGTTTTTTAAAAAGCTATTTATGCCAGGCGGTGGTGGCGCAAACCTTAATCCCAGCTCTCGGGAGGCAGAGCCAGGTGGATCTCTGTGAGTTCGAGGCCAGCCTGGTCTACAGAGCTAGTACAGGACAGACTCCAAAGCTACAGAGAAACCCTGTCTCGAAAAAACCACAAAAAAATAAATAAATAAATAAAAATAAATAAAAAGCTATTTATTCTGATTTTATGTGCATTGGTGTTTTGCCTGCATGTATGTCTGTATAAACATGTGAGATCTTGGAGCTACAGACAGTTGTGAGCTACCGTGTTGGTGCTGGGAATTGAACCCAGGTTCGATCTGGAAGAGCAGAAAGTGCTCTTAACCACTGAGCCATCTCTCCAGCCCCGTGGTTTGTTTAGTAGAGTGCTTGTGGGCAAAACCCTAGGTTTGAGCTCCAGCACCAAATTAAATATTTAAAAGCTGGGAGAGAGGGAAGAGAAACAAAGAGGGAGAGAAAGTAAGTATACAGGACTGGTGATACAGCCCACTGGCCGTGTACTTGCCAGCATTCGTGAGTTCGAAGACCTAGGTTCAATTCCCAGTACTTAAAAAAATGACTTTATTTTTCCGGGTGTAGGTAGCTGAGGTGGGTGTGTCTCTGAAGTCAAGACCAGCCTATTTTTTGTTTGTTTGTTTGTTTGTTTGTTTTTTCGAGACAGGGTTTCTCTGTGTAGCTTTGCGCCTTTCCTAGAACTCGCTTTTGGAGACCAGGCTGGCCTCGAACTCACAGAGATCCGCCTGGCTCTGCCTCCCAAGTGCTGGGATTAAAGGCGTGCGCCACGGCCGCCCGGCAAGACCAGCCTATTATACATAAGTTCCAGGCTACACAGCGAGACTCTGTTGAAAAAAAAATATTAAAATATTTAAGTACTTTACATATTTATTCTTTATTTCCAAAAATAGACATCTTAAACCAGCAAGATGCCTCAGTGGGTAAAAGACACCTGCCACCACCCTAACCTGAGTTCCATCCCCAGGACCCACTGTTACTGTGGCACATTCGAGACACACAAAAGTAGACATTTTTTTTCAGCCCACCATGGTGGTTCATACCTCAGCCTCCAAAAATAGCCCTGCTCTGTGTGTGTGTGTGTGTGTGTGTGTGTGTGTGTGTGTGTTAATTATCATACCACTCTTGTGACTTTAAAAAGTTAATGTCTCATGCCTTCAATCCCAGCACTCGGGAGGCAGAGCTAGGAGGATCTCTGTGAGTTCGAGGCCAGCCTGGTCTACAAAGTGAGTTCCAGGACAGGCTCCAAAGCTACAGAGAAACCCTGTCTTGAAAAACAACAACAACATTAAATCAATGAATTTGACATACAGGTAAAATTTAAGTGTCTAGTTGTTGGAATTGAAGCATCTATGTTTCCAAATCTAGGATTTATTCAAGGTTCCTACTTTGCATTTTTTGTGCATCTTTCCTTGTTTGTTTTGTTTGTATTTCTGTTTTGAGACAGTCTCACTTCATAGGCCTGGCCTTGAACTTTCCATTCTCTTGCCCCAGCTTCCCAAGTAACTGAGTTTACCAGTCTTTGTCACCAAGTTCAGCCCTGCAATTACATTTTATCACTTCCCTTTAGTCTAGACACAGGGAAGTTTTCTTTATTTTTTTAAAAGGTTTTATCTATCTAGAAGTTTTCTTTATTTTTAAAAGGTTTTATCTATCTATCTATCTATTTATTTATTTATTTTGGTTTTTTGAGACAAGGTTTCTCTGTGTAACAGTCCTGGCTATCCTGGAATTTGCTTTGTAGACCAGGCTGGCCTCGTATTCATAGAGATCTGCCTGCTTCTGCCTCCCAGATGCTGGCATTAAAGGTGTGTGTTACCACCACTGCCCCATGAGATTTTTTTCTTTTATATTATGTGTATGTGTCTGTGTATGGGTACATGCACTGGAGTGCAGTTGTTCATGAAGGACAGAGCTGTTGACTGCCTGTTGGAGTTACAGATAGTTGTGAGCTACCTGATATGAGTACTGAGAACTGAATTCAGATCCTCTGGAAGAACAGCAACCACTCATTCGTAACCATGAACTATCTAGCCAGCCCTGGTAAAGTTTTACTGAAAAATGTTTGCTATTCTGAATATGCCTGATTGTTTCTTCAAATTGATCTGGGTTTCATATTTTACTGGCCATTAAGAAGGCAGAGTATGCCGGGCGGTGGTGGCACACGCCTTTAATCCCAGCACTCGGGAGGCAGAGCCAGGCGGATCTCTGTGAGTTCGAGGCCAGCCTGGTCTAAAAAGTGAGTTCCAGGAAAGGCGCAAAGCTACACAGAGAAACCCTGTCTCGAAACCCCCCCCCAAAAAAAAGGAAGGCAGAGCATCAGATTGTCCCAATATTGATAATGCTAATTTGATCGATTATGTAGGGTGACGGCCAGATGCCCTGTTGAAGTAATACATCTCCTTTATAATCTAATAAATCACTTATGGGTAATCCTTTGACATTATGTAAATATTCCATATATCGTCACACTTTCATTGTTTTGGTGTGATATTTTGTTTGTACTCTAACAAGTAAAACTTGCCTGATGATCAGAGGACAGAGCCAGCCACTAGATTAAACATAGAGGTCAGGCAGTGGTGGCACACACCTTTAATCCCAGCACTTGGGAGTCACATGCCTTTAATCCCAGCACTAGGAAGGTTGAGACAGGAAGTGATATGGCTGGGCAGAGAAAGGAATATAAGGCAGGAAGAGACATTCTTGACCCCCTCCATTTTGCTGGGAATGTAACCTGGGTCCTCTAGAAGAGTAGCCAGTGCTTTTAAGCACTGAGCCATTTCTCCAGTCCCTTATTTATTTTTTGCAGTGCTATGGATAGAACACAGAGCCTATACATACTAGGGAAATTCTCTCCCACTGAGCTACAACCCTTTTTTAAAATTTGTGTTGAAACAGGATCTCTCTAAGCTGCCCACACTGACTGGAACTCAGGGTCCTATCTCAGCTCCCCAGGTAGCTGGGATTACAGATATACAGTGACACACTTGGCTCCCTATTTGATTTGGTTTTGATTTTGCTTTGGTTTTTGAGATAGGGTCTCCTATAACTCAGGCTAGTCACAAACTCTAATATAGCTGAGGATGCTTGAACTTCTGATTCTCGCACTCCATTTCCTGAGTGCTAGGATGTTGAGCATGCACCACACGTCAGGTATATGCAGGACTGCAGATCAAACCCTGAGCTCTGTGCAGGCTAGGAAAGCACTCTACCAACTTAGCTACATTCTTGATGCCCTCGATTTTGTTTTTAGCTGGTGATGGTGGCACAGGCCTTTAATCCTAGCACTCCTAAGGCAGAAGCAGGCAGATCTCTGAGTGTGAAGCCAGCCATTATACCATTATACAAAGTGAGTTCCCAGACAGCGAGGGCTATGCAGAGAAACTCTGTCTTGAAAAAAAAGGTTTGCTTATTTTTATTTTATGTGTGTTTAAGTGTTTTGTCTAAATTTATACATGAGCACTGTGTGAATGCTTGGTGCCTACAGAGGCAACCATCTGTTTAGCATCCTTCATTTGTTTTCTACTGAGACATTAATTTTTTTTTTCTTTTTGTTTTTTCCAGACAGGGTTTCTTTGTGTAGTCCTGGCTGTCCTAGAACTCACTCTGTAGACCAGTCCAGCCTCAAACTCAAAAAGATCCACCTGCCTCTGCCTCCCAAGTTCTGGAATTAAAGGTGTATGCCACCACTGCCCAGCTTTTAAATTAAATATTTTAACAGTAGTTAAAAATTTTAGGCCACAAGCCAGGTGGTGGCGCACGCCTTTAATCCCAGCACTTGGGAGGCAGAAGCAGCTGGATCTCTGACTCAGGTCCTCTACAGAGCTAGTTCCAGGACAGCTAGGGCTGTCGTGTTACACAGAGAAACCATGTCTCAAGAAACAAACAAACAAACAAAAATTTTAGGCCAGACAACTTTGGCAGGGCAAAGGTTCCCAGTCTTGTCTCAACTGGAGCCATCTTTGGTTTAACCCGAAACTGACCACCCCCACCCTTCTACTCACACTGTGAAAAGTCCCGTGGGAAAGCACCTAACCTTGTTCTAGAAACTCAAGGTCAAAGTGCCCTGGCTAAGTGCATGATTTTGGCTTCTGTTAAACTGCACGCTTACTTTACTTTCTCCTGCAACTGCAAACCAGGATGTAGTTTTGCTGTGTTCTTTGCCTTTAAAAGTTCTGTGTGAGGGGCTGGAGAGATGGCTCAGTGTTAGGAGCACTGGCTGCTCTTCCAGAGTACCAAGGTTCAAGTCCCAGCACCCACATGGCAGCTCACAACTGTTTGCAACTCCAGTTTCAGGGGACCCAAAACTTCCCATGGCAAAACACATAGAATTAAAAAAAAAACACATTAAAAAAAGTGTAGCCGGGCGGTGGTGGCGCACGCCTTTAATCCCAGCACTCGGGAGGCAGAGCCAAGCGGATCTCTGTGAGTTCGAGGCCAGCCTGGGCTACCAAGTGAGTTCCAGGAGAGGCGCAAAGCTACACAGAGAAACCCTGTCTTGAAAAAACAAAACAAAACAAAACAAAAAAAAGTGTAGTGGGTAGCCATTCCAGCTTTGATCTGGAAGTTCCAACCCCCATTGAGGCTTCCGTAACTGTCACGCCTACAAGGCGGGGCCAAGAGAGGACCCTGAAGACCCAAGATCTGGATGCGCCACCTCTCTTGGTTCCTGGACCCTGGATGCTAGAGGTAGACTGAGCAGAGTTCTCCAGAGAACACCGCTGGACTGCGCTACGTCTTCCCCAGACCCTGCAACCTACCTGTCCCTTCATTTGTAAGTTACGCCACTAATAAACCTCCCTTTTAACTACGTGGAGTGGCCTTAATAATTTCACCAATAAAAATGTTCTGTGTGTTGCCGGGCGGTGGTGGCGCACGCCTTTAATCCCAGCACTCAGGAGGCAGAGCCAGGCAGATCTCTGTGAGTTCGAGGCCAGCCTGGGCTACCAAGTGAGTCCCAGGAAAGGCGCAAAGCTACACAGAGAAACCCTGTCTCGAAAAAAAAAAAAAATTCTGTGTGAAATTCATTTGAGGCTGCTCTATGAAAAGTGTTTCTCTCCAGGCAGAGAAACACTGAATATAGATTCAATTTGGACTTTGGTTGAGCTGAGTGGTCTTTGGGTCTCTACCCTACAAGGCAAGTCTGCCTAAGCCTTCATAGGTAACTGAAATGCTGCATTTTAGTGTTGAAAAGTCAATGGGATAGTATTGCTATACTAATATTTAAAAAAAATACTAGGGTGTGGTGGTAGACACTCTTTTTTTTTTTGGTTTTTCGAGACAAGGTTTCTCTGTGTAGCTTTGCGCCTTTCCTGGAACTCACTTGGTAGCCCAGGCTGGCCTCGAACTCACAGAGATCCGCCTGGCTCTGCCTCCCGAGTGCTGGGATTAAAGGCGTGCGCCACCACCGCCCGGCTGGTAGACACTCTTAGTCTCAGAATTTAGGAGGTAGAGGAAGGAGGATCAGGAGTTCAAAACTGATTTTGGCTGCATAAGACTATCTAAAAAATCTAATTATAAAAAATAAAGCCAGGCAGTGGTTGCGCACGCCTTTAATCCTAGAACTCGGGAGGCAGAGCCAGGTGGATCTCTGTGAGTTTGAGGCCAGCCTGGGTTACAGAGTGAGATCCAGGACAGGCACCAAAACTACACAGAGAAACCCTGCCTCAAAAAATAAATAAATAAATAAATAAATAAATAAATAAATAAATAAATAAATAAATAAATAAATAGGAAAACAAAGCACCAAGATATAGTCTCTCTCTGTGTTTTTATTTAATAAGACTAATTAGGATCACACATCATGCATGTGTGTGATTTATTTATAGTATTGAGGATTGAACCCAGGGCCTTGCATATGCTAGACAAGTGCTCCAGATTTCCATTACTTTTTAAACATTTACTTGTGTGTGTGTATATGTATGTATGATGTGTGGATGTGAGTGCAGGCACTCAACATGCCACAATGCATGTGGAGGTCAGAGGAAAGTTTTCAAGACTCAGTTCTCGCCTTCTGCCATGGTTCTGGGAATGCAACTGGGGTCATCAGGCTTGGACAGCAAGTGCTTTTATACATTTTTCCATCTCACTGGCTGGCCTTCCATCACATTTTAAAATTTGGGGGGTGAGGGTATTGCTTCTTTTTCATCATTATTTTTTTTTCAAGACGGGCTTTCTCTGTGTAGCCCTGGATATCCTGGAACTCACTCTGTATCCTGGAACTGCCTCTGTTGTGGGATATCTGTACACTGTGATTGGTGTAATAAAAAGCTGAAAGGTCAATAGCTAGGCAGGAGGTTTAGGTGGGATTTCCTCGGAGAGAGAGGAAGAGGTGGAGGAATCTAGGCTCTTGAGGGATGCCAGGAGAGGAAACAGGAAGTGCAAAATGGAAGAGAGGTAACACCACGTGACAGAACGTAGATTAATATAAATGAGTTAGTGTAAGTTATAAGAGCTAGTTGAGACAAGCCTAAGCTAAAGGCCAAGCTTTCATAGTAAGTTTCTGTATTGTTATTTGTGAGCTGGCAGCCAAGGAAAAGGTACTACTTCACTTAGACTCCAAGATCCACCTGCCTCTGCCTCTGGGACTAAAGATGTGTGCCACCACTACCTGGCTTACATTTTTAATTTTTTAAAATATTTATCACATACACAGTGTTCTGCATGCAGGTATGCTTGCAGGCCAGAAGAGGGCACCAGATCTCATTATACATGGTTGTGAGCCACCATGTAGTGGCTGGGAATTGAACTCAGGACCTCTGGAAAAGCAGGCAGCACTCCTAACCTCTGAGCCATCTCTCCATCCCATATTTTTAATTTTTAAGATAGGATTTTCCTAGGTTTCCTAGGCTAGTCTCGAACTCACTGTGTATGTAGCTGAGGCTGGCTCCCCTGGAGCTGGAGTCACAGATGGTTGTGAGCCACCTAGTGTGGATGCTAATAACCAAATTCAGGTCCTCTGAAGAGCAGCAAGTACTCTTAACTACTGAGTTACCTCTCCAGCCCCCAGGATGATCTTTTCAACATATCTTCTAGTAGTTATTCAACATAGTTATACCATACTGCCTCTTGGTGGTTGTACTGGAGGAAAAGCAGATCCATTGAGAGGTAGATAGAGGCTTAGTATGGCAAGTGGGGGGAAATGAGTGCAGCGAACTGGCAGGAGGTGTGAGTGAAGAAGCGTTCGGTTAGCTATCATCGTGGAGACCTCAGGCGTCTGTTCCTTGAGGGAGCTGAGTGGACAGGTTGCAGCAGTGGTGTTCCAGGAGCTTGGGGGAACGGCAGCCAAATCAGGAGGACAGGAGCCGTCGCCTCTGCTGTTTCTCTGGAGGTGGAAATGCCTCCATTCAGCCTGTAGAAAGTGTCAATGAATTAGGAGATAACAGAGTTGATGAGTGGGCATGTGGGTGAAGTTAACCTGTCAGTATTCACCCAGTTGGTGGCCTCGGTTGGTGGTTGGTATCCTCAGAGCTGGTGCAGGGGCTGGTGGTATATCTGAAGAGCCTCTGAGGGTTGGTCTTGGCACAAGTCTGGCAGGAGGGGTTGTGGTGGCCCACAGAGGCTTCCTAGTGAGACCTTACTCAGGATCAGAGAATCTGAGCTTGCTTTACCCAGCAGGGCTGCATAGTGGGATGATTTGGCGGGGGGTGGGGTGTTTACCAGGTGTTTGGAAAGGTCTGCACTTGGCTTATGGTGTGCTTTGATCTTGCAAGGGGGAGGTCTTTTGCCTCTCCCCTTGGCATAAAAAGCCTTTTTGAGCCGGGCGGTGGTAGTGGTAGCGCACGCCTTTAATCCCAGCACTTGGGAGGCAGAGCCTCTGTGAGTTCGAAGCCAGCCTGGTCTACAGAGCAAGATCCAGGAAAGGTGCAAAGCTACACAGAGAAACCCTGTCTCGAAAAACAAAAACAAAAACAAAAAAGCCCTTTTGAATAAAGCTCTGGGCAACTGGGTATTGACCTAGAGCCCTCCCAAAGCTATCCTGTGTCTCTGTCTTTCTTATTGTCTCTTTCTATCTTTCTACCTAATATTTCCTCATTCTTCTCTCCTCCACCTAAGAACCCTTCCATAGGTCAGAGCTGGACTCCAGTGGACTCTGGTCCCCAACCAAAAGGTATCTATAAAAACTAGCAGGTATTTTTATCCTCCTCCACAGGCTGGATCTTGGTGAAGTCAGTTTTCCCAGAGTTTGTTGGCCTGTTGGTCTCTCATTTGGACCCCTGCCTGGGTAAGGGCTCTCTGTTTTATATTTACTTGAGCACAAACCTGGCATTTAGCTGAGACATCCCATGCTAGGCTCTCGAATCTAGATATAACATACCTTGGTCTGAGCAACTGAGAAAGTTTTGTGGACCCCAGATGAGTAGGCTGGTGAAGGCCAGTTACCAGAGTCCTGCCAGTTGTTTCTGGAAGAATCATCTTTCCCTCTGGTGTCCTCCATCAACCTGTGGGTTTGAGCTGTCCATTCTTTCTTTTGGCATACCCTGTTTCTTCTCGGTTGTATCATGAAGTCTCAGGCAGCACTGGGTCATGGTATGTCACGAAAATATCAATAGCCCCACTGGCCTTAGGGCTGTTTGTCTTGGCCAGGACAGCAGCCTGGCAGTGGAGGACAGCAGTTCATAGGGGAAACCAGATACCCTCTAGAAGAACCAAGACTTTTTTCCTGAGAAGCCCTCTTTCTCTATAGATCATACCATGGACATGGCCGGTAGTAAAAGGACACTGACTCATGGTCCGTGTATGTTGGTAGACATCTTTTCCCCATCTGAGAGCCTGGGTCAGATCAATCAGTTCTCTCCAAGCTGAGGTACCTGGCTTGGGCCCAGATCATTTCAGTTAAAGTAACTATTGCAGCTCCTACGAACCTGTCTTTAATCCTTCTACACAGTACCTAGGGAAATTGTTGAAAGTCTCCTTGGTCAGTGTTGCACAGAAGGGAAAATTCGTTCTGTTCAGGATGTGTTGTCTGGCAGTGATCCCCCTGCCCAGCCCAGCCCAGGGGCGATTTTTCTACTTTTTTTCAGAGAATGGTGGCTTTTACGGGTCATTGGTTGAGAAAGTGACATAAATCATGAAAAAGGAAGGAGTGGAGCTTTCTCTTTTCCTTCAGGCTCAGCCCTGGGGAACTTATCCCCTTCCCTGGGGCTGCTTAGAGCAGGCAGGAGCAGAGGGAATGTTCACCTGGGGGACTATTTCCCCCTCCCTGTGTGCATTCCACTTAGACGTCGGGGGCCCTGGATGAGAGGCCTGGCCCCTCCCCACCTCCACCTCCACACAGGGACCAACCCTGACTGAGCAGGAGTCAAGCAACAAAACACGCAGGCGCAGGCGCTCCTGCTCCCAGAGTGGGACAGGTGGGTGGGGTGTTGTTTGTTTTATTTTGTTTCTCTGGGTGACCTGGCAGAGCCAAAAGGATTTGAGTCCCCAGCAGGAGGGGACACAGATCCGAAGCTGAGTAGGGGGAGGGTCTCACACCAGAGAAAGCCACTGGTCAATACAAGGAAACAAAGCTGTCAGAAAGAGAGAGAGAGAGAGAGAGAGAGAGAGAGAGAGAGAGAGAGAGAGAGAGAGAGAACAGCTGGGGCAGCCACCACACAATCACACACCTGACCAGACAGAGATCCAGTGATCCTCCCATGGATCCAGACACTGGATCAGCAGCTATGTCCCACCTCTCCTACGGGTCCAAACAGAAGTCCCCTTAACCAGACTCCCCTCTGGAGGTGACAGACCAGGTGACTTTCTAATCTGTTTCCTTTTGGGGTGGAGGTGTCAGCTCCCTCTGGAACGTTAGGCAGCAGTTGATCAAAGGGAACCCTGGGGACCTGGAACATCTCATGTTGCACACCCCCTAAGAGTCCTCTGACCATCACACTCTTCCTCACTCAAGGGGCTCTGAGAGCCCCCGTGTCTCGAGGTCTGTTCTCTGGGGTCTGGGTGGGACCTCCAGAAATGTTGTGGGGGTTCCACCAGAGAAGACTACTTGCACGTGGTTTAAGCCTATAGGAAGTCTTTATTAGCTGGCCGGCAATTACACTTGGTGTTTGGGATCCCAGTGTAGCCCTGAGCCTTTCTCAGGGTGAGCTTTTAAGCACAAAAACCATGTCCCAGGTTGACATACTTCAGTTAACAAGAAGAAGTTAGCCAGAAGCAGAACTACAGATGCCAGAAAGCCAGGTTAGACATTAAGAGACTTTCCCAGAACTATGGACATTGATGGATTAGGCCTTTGTTTTAGTTTTGGAAAGTGGTGCTTTCTGTGTGGTGAGTTGTTCTCCCCTGCCCCCAGTTGAGGACCGAACCCAGGGCCTTGCGCTTGCTAGGCAAGCGCTCTACCACTGAGCTAAATCCCCAACCCCTGCGTGGTGAGTTTTATAGTGTGATGTGGCACTTCCATCGTGAGGTCAGTTGGGCTAAGATCTGGGCTTTAGGGGCCTGTTACATGGGAGAATCTATAAAAGTCAACCAGATCACTGTGATCATTTCTACAGTATCCTTGCTAAATTTGTGCCTGTCTGTCCTATCCATTTTTTAAAAGGAGCATTGAAATCTATAGCTCGCACTCAGGAAACTGAGGCAGAAGTATTGCCATAAGTTCCAGGTCAGCCTGTGCTGCAGGGAAAGACCCTGTCTCCAAGAAATCCATGGCTCAATTGTGGATCTATCTGTTTTGTTTTTCATTTGTGCTCTGGATTTCTGTCATGGAATTCTATGCTAGAACCCAGAGATCTGCTTGCCCCTGCTTCCTGAGTGTTGGGGTTAAAGGTACAGGTACGCAGCCGGGCGGTGGTGGCGCACACCTTTAATCCCAGCACTGGGAGGCAGAGCCAGGCGGATCTCTGTGAGTTCAAGGCCAGCCTGGGCTACCAAGTGAGTTCCAGGAAAGGCGCAAAGCTACACAGAGAAACCCTGTCTCGAAAAACCAAAAAAAAAAAAAAAAAGGTACAGGTACGCACCGCCACACCTGGCCCTGGAACTCTTTGTTTATCTGGGTTACTGGAAATGGAACCCAGGTTCTCACACACATGTCAGGTGAGCACTCTGCCACTGAGCTCCTCTCCTTACTCAAGTTCCGAGTCTTTGTTATTTTACTGACTGCTTAAACGTTCTTAGGGTACACAGCCAGTTTCAAGAATTATTGTACAATTGGTGCACAACTTTAGTAGCAGCCCTTGGGAGGTAAAGGCAGAAGCAGGTAGATCAAGGCCTGCCTGGTTCACCCAGTGAGTTCCAGGCCAGTCAAGGCTACATAGTGAGACCCTGTTTCAACTACCTCCCGGCCCCCCAAAACAAATAAAAGTAAATAAACTTGGTAGGTAAGATGTGTGTGTGTATGTGTGTGTGTGTGTGTGTGTGTAAAACAACACTAAAGATAAAGAAGAAAACATGAATTTGCAGGGGGAGTTGGAGGGGGAAGAGGAAGGTGCCCAAGTGATTTAGATGCATGGCTCATGTATGAAATTTTTTTTTAAAGATTTATTTTATTTATTATGTATACAGTGTTCTGCCTGCATGTGTCTTTGCAGGCCAGAAGAGGGCACCAGATCTAATTGCAGGTGGTTGTGAGCCACCATATGGTTGCTGGGAATTGAACTCAAGACCTCTGGAAGAGCAGTCAGTGCTCTTAACCACTGAGCCATCTCTCCAGCCCTCATGTATGAAATTTTTAAGAAAAAGATAAAATTATTTTAAAAAATGAAGTTTATCTGAGTGTGGTAGAGCATGCCTTTAACCTCAGTACTAGAGAGGCAGAAGCAGGTGGATCTGTGCAAGTTTGAAGCCAGTCTGGTGTCTATAACAAGCTCTAGGCCAGCCAGGGCTACATAGAGACTTTGTCTCAAAAACAGTAAAGTTTATGGGGCTGCAGAGATGTCTCAGCAATTAAGAGCATTCATTGGTCTTGCAGAAGACCTGGGCTCCACTCCCAGCACCCTCATGGTGGCTTGCAACTGTCCATAATTCCAGTTCCAGAGGATACAACGCCCTCTTCTGACCTCCCTGGGCAACGGGCATCAAGTGGCGCACACAGCCTAAACACCCACACATAAAATAAGAATAAAAATAAAATTTTAGCCGGGTGGCGGTGGGGCACACCTTTAATCCCAGCACTTGGGAGGCACAGCCAGGTGGATCTCTAAGTTCGAGGCTAGCCTGGGCTACAGAGTGAGCTCCAGGAAAGGCGCAAAGCTACACAGAGAAACCCTGTCTCAAAAAAACCAAAATATATATATATAATAAAATTTTAAAAATCTGATCTTAGAACGCTTTCATCGCTGTCTAAAATTGACTGTTTTTAGTTGCTCCTTGTTCCTTCCTCCAGGTGCCAGCAACTATTTATGGTTCCTATAAATGTGGCTTTCCAGTGCTCAGTGACCTTTCCCTGTCTAGTGGATTCTGTTGTGGCCTGTGGCCTAGGTCTTGCTGAGATTCTTCAAAGCCTTATTAAGAATGTCTGGGTCCCCATGAAACCCTACTATACCCAGGTTTACCAGGAAATTTGGGTAGGAATGGGGCTAATGACCATGATCTAGAAAGTCAGGAGTGCTGATAAAAGAAGTAAAGCTTTGAAAGGCTTCAGTCCTGTACCTGCCCACGGCCATCATTAACTTAACCGCTCCGAGTCCACTCGCGATGAATCCTGTCGGCTAAACTTAAGCAAGCTGTGTTAGATGAGAACATGGAACATCGCTGTGCACTTACCTAAGTACCATTTACAGTGTGGCATTAATAAATGTATGTGAACAGCAAAAAAAAAAAAAAGTGACTTTCCTGAACACTTCAATTGGATCATACATGTAGTGAGACTAATGCTCTGGTCCTAGCTAGAGTAACTCCATCGTGGCCTTTTGGTTTGGTTTGGTTTGGTTTGGTTTGGTTTTTCAAGACAGAGTTTTTCTGTGTAGTCCTGGCTGTTCTGGAATTTGCTCTGTAGACCAGGCTGGCCTCGAACTCAGAGATCAACCTGCTTCTGCCTTCTGAATGCTGGATTAAAGGTGTGCACCACCGCTGCCTAGCAAGTAACTCCATCTTGTAACAAGCCACCAGGTAGCCATTCTATGTGCCAGACTTAGGTAAAACTGCTAAATCCAGAGAAGTCCCCCATAAGGACAAAAAGATAATGTTCCCAGAGTCTGGTTCAAGCCTGTAGTCACCTCTGCTAATGTAACACTAGGTGGCACTCTAAACTCAGGTTTGTTAAATGCTGCTGCAGCCTTAGAGCTGTAAACCACAGGAGCTTTGGAGCTAGGGGGTTGGCGACTTTGGGAGAATGAAACTGTCCACATTTGTCCTTCCCTCTGTAAGCAGCTTTCTAATAAACTTTTCCTGGGCTTTGCAATGCTAGGTAAGCACTCTACCAGTAAGTTACATTTCCAGGTTCATAGATTCTGTTATTGAAGATGTACTTACATACACCATCCTGTAAGCTGGTAGTGCCATCCCAATGCAGAGTCAGATGTAGGCTCTTAGGGCCTTTTGGCTAAAATAATGTGCAGAGTCAGATGTTAATTTACATCTCCTAGGGATAGTTTCACAAGAATATGTCATCTTTTGAGGCTAGTTTAAAGTGATGCATATTACAATGTACATCAGTACTTTCTCTCCTTTTATTCTGGTATGTTCCTCTGTGATGTGCTCCTTTCTATGCTTTTGGTCATTTATTTTTGTTTTGTTTTTGAGATGGTCTCACCACATAGCTCAGGCTACCCTCAAACTCACATTAACCTTCCTGCCTCGACATCCTGAGTGCTTGGATTGGATCGCAGACTTGAGCAACTACACCTGGCAACCTGGCATCGTCCTGGTTTTTGTCGTTGATCTCATGCTGCCTTTAGCGAGCCTAGAACTGGAAGTGTAGACCAGGCTGGCCTTGAACTTGTGGTAATCCTCTTCTTTCTGCCTCCGAAATGCTGAAATTATAGGTGCATACCACCATTCTCAGCTCCCTTTTAAAATGTTTGTTTCGTTTTTTGGTTTTGTTTAAAAATATCTAATTTTATTATTTTATTAGTAAAGCAATAAATCCACGGTAGGCTGTTTAAGAAGTATTAGGGAAATTTATTAAGGTAAATTGAGGAAATACACTCACAAATGCAGGACAGAGTGGACAGCTGAAGTCCTTTGATAGGACCAGGAGTCAATCCACCTGGCAGGCAGGGTACGGAGAAAGGGCATGTGACCCTTCTCCCTCTCCTTTTAAGAAGCACCACCTCCTTTGGGCCCAAGGTCATGGGCGGAGCAAATACCACTACATATGAGTATGGATGTATTACCTGCAAGTATGTCTATGCAGCACATTCGTTCAGTGGCTTGGAGGCCATAAGAGGATATCAGAGTCCCTGGACCTGGAGTTACAGCCTTTTTAAAGTCACCACGTGGGTGCTAGGAGTTGAATCTGGATCCTCTGGGATAGCAGCCAGTGTTCTTAACCACTGAGCTATCTCTCCAGCTCCCCACTTCCCAGTGTGTGTGTGTGTGTGTGTGTGTGTGTGTGTGTGTGTGTGTGTGTGTGTGTTTCTTTTTATTTATCTTTTCCTAGACAGGGTCTCACTATGTAGACCAGGTTGGCCTTGAACTCACAGAGATCCATCTTCTTCTGCCTCCCAAGTGCTGGGATTCAAGTTGTTTGCCCTCACTACCTGGCTTCCAGCCCCCTTTTAAAAGCTATCTGTTTTGAGATGGGATCTGACTCTGTTGCGTAAGCAGCAAGTGTTGTGCCGCCGGTCAGGTGGAGAGAAGTACAGCATGTGATGCTCTAGCCACTTCCCTTCGCCCTTCTGTTGGGCTGCCTTCTGAGTTTGTCATAAAATTCTTTGCATGTTCTCCATCCGAAGCCTTTGTTACAGACATATGTTTAGGTATTTTCTGTCAGTCTACACTTGCATTTCTTTTTCTTAAATAAAACTAGCAGACGTTTTTAACCTTGAAGTCTAATATTTTTCCTGCATTTTAATCCACTCTTGTGTAATCACTCTTTCTTTACCTATATTCTTTTTTTTTTCTTTCTTTTCCTCCTCTTTTTTTCAAAGATTTATTTTACTATGTACATAGGCCAGAAGAGGGCGCCAGATCTCATTATACCTGGGAATTGAACTCAGGACCTCTAGAAGAACAACAACCAGTGCTCTTAACCACTGAGTCATCTCTCCAGCCTCTGCCTATATTTCTTAAAATTATTTCTTTTATTTTTTGTTTGTTTGTTTTTTGAGACAGGGTTTCTCTGTGTAGCTTTGCACCTTTTTCTGGAACTCACTTGGTAGCCCAGGCTGGCCTCGAACTCCCAGAGATCCACCTGCCTCTGCCTCCCAAGTACTGGGATTAAGGCGTGCGCCACCATCGCCCGGCTTCTTTTATTTTTTTGAGATTACAATATGATGAAATAATTTCCCCCTTCCCTTCTCTCCCTCCAAACCCTCCCATATTCTCCTCCTTGGTCTCTTCGGCCTCTTCTTTCATTAGTTGTTACATTTATATCGTATATACATATATATTCCTAAATACAACCTGCTCAGTCTCTATAATGTTACTCTATGTATGTTCTCCGGGCTGACCATTAATACTGGAGAATCAGTTGGAGTGCTCTTCCCTGGGGAAGATGATTTCTTCCTCTCTCAGCATTCCTTAGTTACCTGCAGGTGTGCAGGGCTGAGGCCTCCTGGGCTTTCCCCGTCCATGTTACCATGTCTACTGTTTTTGTCCTTGTTTCCTCGCCTGTATCACTTTATATTTTTTGTTACTATTATGAATAGAACTTGTTTTCTTTTTTTAAAAAAAAAACAGGAGAGAGCGCGAACGCAGTCCCCCACTACCACAAATTTTGCAGTCGAGTTTCCCGCATTTGGGGAAATCGCAGGGGTCAGCACATCCAGAGTGCAATGGATAAGCCTCGCCCTGGGAAAACCACCTTCGTGATCATGGTATCTCCCCTGCCAGGTAAGTATTAGAACTTGTTTTCTATACATGCTCTTAACAGCTGACCATTTCTCTAGCCCTCATGATTCAGGTATAATTTTTAAGTGGTCATTTTGCATATAAAAGCTTCCTTTGTTTAATGAGTGGGGAGTTGGTTGTTTGGATTTCCACCTTGTTGTGAGGTATTCACCAGAGAAGACTGCTTGGACATGGATTTAAGCCAACAGAAAGTCTTTATTAGCCAGCTGGCAACTACACTGGGTGTTCAGGATCCCAGTGTAGCCGTGAGCCTACCTCAGGGTGAGCTTTTAAGTACAAAATACATGTCCTGGGTTGATGTACTTCAGTTAACAAGAACAGTTAGCCAGAAGCAGAACCACAGAAGCCAAAAAGGCGAGGTTAGTCCATTTAGAGACTCCCAGAACTATGGACTTGATAGATTAGGCCTTTGTTTTAGTTTTTGCTGGCTGTGCTGTCTATGCTGAGTTATACAGCTTGAATGGCACTTCTATCATGGAGTCAGTTGTGCCAATGTCTGGGGGCCTACTAAGGTCTGGGGCCCTTTTACAACCTCAACTAGGAATGCTGAACTTCATATTACCTTTCATTTTTCAACTGGAAGTGCTGAATTTCATATTACCTTTCATTTTGATTTCTCATCTCACTGCATTGGTTAAGATCACCAGAATACCTGGGGGTGTAGCTGAGGGCAGAACTCTTGCCTAGCACGCACAAGGTCCTGGCTCAAATTCCCAATATCATGGGAAAAAGGAAGCCATCATAAGCTTAAATGGTAGCTAAATTGTAATGACGGCACTTGGGAAGCAGAGGCAGGCAGATCTCTGAGTTCGAGGCCAATCTAGTCTACATAATGAGTTCTAGGACACTGAGGGCTACACAGAGAGACCCTGTCTCAAAAACAAAACAAAACAAAACAAAATATATAGATAGATCACGACATCCCCTGTACCCTCCCCACCAAAAGAAAAATACAGGCGGTGGTGGTGCACGTCTTTAATCCTAGCACTCTGGAGGCAGAGGCAGGTGGGTCTCTGAGTTTGAGGCCAGCCTGGGCTACACAGCAAGTTCCAGGGTATCCAGGGCTACACAGACAAACCCTGTCTCAAAAACAACAACAAACAAACAAACAAACAAATAAATAAATAAAATTTTTAAAAAGATCATGAACATGTGCTCACGTGTATCTGTATGCTGATACAATCTTCAGGAAGCTGGTAATATAACTTGTTTCCTGGAAAGAAAACTATGTGATTAGAGGGAGGTTTTTTTCTCTTCTCTCTCCAAAGTCTTGGTTTAGGAAGGACTTGTTTATTTTGCTCTTCAGAGGACCCAGATTCATTCCCCAGCACCACATTTTGGCTCACAAGCAGCTCTAACTCCAGTTCCAGGAGAGTTATTGCCTTCTGACCCCCGCAGGCACCAGGAACACACATGGCGCACAGACATACACGAAGGCAAAACACTCATAAATATAAAATAAATATTTTTTTGATCTTTCAAGACAGAGTCTCTCTACGTAGCCCTGGCTGTCCTGGAACTTGCTGTGTAGACCAGGCTGGCCTCAAACTTACAGAGATCGACCTGCCTTAGCCTCCTGAGTGCTGGGATTAAAGGCATCTGCTACCACCACCTGGAAAAATAAATATATATATTTTTTAATGTAAAAAGATTTCATCTGGAGCCGGGCAGTGGTGGCGCAAGCCTTAAATCCCAGCACTCGGGAGGCAGAGCCAGGTGGATCTCTATGAGTTCGAGGCTAGCCTAGTCTACAAAGTGAGTTCCAGGACAGCCAAGACTGTTACACTGAGAGACCCTGTCTCAAATAATTTTTTAAAAAATAGATTTCATCTGGGTCATGATGGCACACACTTTTAATCCTGGGACTCAGGAGACAGAGGCAGACAGATCTCTGCGAGTTCAAGACCAGCTTGTACAGAGTGAGACCCTATCTCAAAAAAAAAAAAAAACTAAAAAATAAATACATAGAAATAAAAAATTTCAAATATCAGGATGTTTATAAAAATAACCTATAGTAACAATTTTGAAAACAACTAAAAACTATTAAGACAGTCTGAGTGATTCCAGGACTCAGAAGGTAGGGAGGAGGAGGAGCAGGCAGGTGTTCAATTGAGAACAAGTGCAAACCACAAGCCAGCCTGGGATACATGAGACAACTCCCGGCCCTTTGCTTTCAAGAGAAAAAAGACCATGAGACCAACTCTTTTTCTTTTTTTAAGATTATTTATTATGTATGCAGTGTTCTGCCTGTATGCCTGCCCACCAGAAGAGGGCACCAGATCTCATTACAGACGGTTGTGAGCAGCCATGCAGCTGCTGGGACTTGAACTCAGGAACTCTGGAAGAGCAGCCAGTGCTCTTAACATCTGAGCCATCTCTCCAGCTCACCAATTCTTTTTTTTTAAAGATTTATTTGTTTATTTATTATGCATACAGTATCCTGCCCGCGTGTATGCCTACAGGCCAGAAGAGGGCGCCATGTCTCATTACAGATGGTTGTGAGCAGCCATGCAGCTGCTGGGAATTGAACTCAGGAACTCTGGAAGAGCAGCCAGTGCTCTAAACCTCTGAGCCATCTCTCCAGCTCACCAATTCTTTTTCTAAAGATACATCTAATGTGCCAATTTTCATTCACAAAAATACATTGCTGTATTTCTGTTGAACAGCCCCACACCTCACTCAAATGTGGGATGTACCACACGTAAGTGTATCTGGAAGTTCCCCTCAGGGACTCAGCTCAGTGAGATTGCCTTTGTAGTCACAACTGAGTCATACTCCTGGTTGCAAATTGAGCATATTTTTTTACATTTATTTATTTGTTTATTTATTTGTGTGTGTCTGTGCTCTCTCTCTCTCTCTCTCTCTCTCTCTCTCTCTCTCTCTCTCTGTCATAGGAGCATTTACCTCATGAATGTGACACAGGACAGTTTAGGGGAGTGAGTTCTCTCCTTCCACCATGTGAGTTCCAGGGATGTAACACAAGTCTGAGGGCTTGTTGGCAAGTACAGTGACCTTAGCTGAGCAATTTTTTCCTGGCCCTTTTGTATAACTGTTAATAAAAGATTATTAAACCATGTTTAGGAGAACACACCTGTGATCACGAGACTCTGGCAATGGAAGCAGGAGGATCACTGTCATGAGCAAGAAGGTCGATACACGTAGTTAGTATAACAAAAGTTATATTTTATTATGCTGAGGGTCATCACACTAGGTTCACACTCCTAAGCCTATCTCCCCAATACTGCTCACCTGTGCGACATCTTAGCTGAAGGTCAGGTCCGGTCTCAAACACACGCCTCTCATTCAAGGGTCAGGATCCTGGTGGAGACTGTCCAGCTGCAGGGTAGAACAAGGTGGCGTCTCTCCAGATGTGCAGAGCAGAACATTGCTCTTGGTCTCTGCTTAAATACTGTCCAGTGGGCATCATGGGGTCTAGGACTGTGTCTGGTTATCTTGAGCGAGTGATGTCACTGAGTTCTGGTTATCTGGTGCAGCCTTGGGTGTAGTGGGGCTCCTGACTAAGCCATTTTTACATATCTAAAAGGCATTTTTTACTATGCTCATTATGATCACCTATTTTTTTATTAATATATTTTTATTTGCCTTGGTATTTTGCCTGCATGTGTGTCTGTGTGAGGGTGTCAGATCTGGGAGTTAGAGACAGTTGTGAGCTGCCATGTGGGTGCTGAGAGTTGAACCCAGGTCCTCTGGAAGAGCTGTCAGCTCTCTTACCCACTGAGCCATCTCTCCAGTCCCATGATCACCTATTTGAAGCAAGCCTGACTTAAGTATTGAGACCTTGTCTCAAAAAACAACAGACAAACAGCAGGGCTAAGAATGAGTTCCATCCTCAGCAGTGCATAAACTAAGGGCATGGTGGCACATCCTTGTAATCCCAGCACTTGGGAGGTGGAGGTAGGAGAATCTTGAGTTCAAGGCCAACCTGGGTTATAAGAGAGCTTGTCTTACATACACAAAAAGATAAAATATAGCTAAGAATTTACACTTTAAACGTTTTCCATTGAAATAGAATTACATCACTTCCCCTCTCCCTTTCTTCCCTCCAGTTCCGCCAGGTAAGGTCCCTTCAATCCCTTCCACGTCCCCCTCAAATTGATAGCCTCTTTTTGATTCTTATTGTTACCTACACACATGAATGTGTGTGTCTGTACAAATATCTAAATACAACCTGCTTAGTCTGTTTTTGTTGTTTGTGGATATATTATTTCAGGGCTGACCCACTCTGCACTGGACAGCCAATAAGGCGACTCATCCCTGGGAGAGGCTCACTCTCCTCCCAGCAGTCATTAGCTGCCTGTAGGTCTTTGTCTAGGGGAGGAACCTGTGAAAAATCCCCTCCTTCCCTGTTAACATGTCCACTAATAGTGCCACTGTCCTGGTCTTTTTCATGTGGCCATTTCTAGGAGAGACTGTTTCACAGTGGATTTCCTGGTACTCTGGCTCTTACAATCTTTCTGTCCACTCTTCCATGCTGTTCCCTGAGCCATAGATGCAGGAGCTGTGATGCAGATGCATCTGTTAGGGCTGGGCTTCCCATGGTCTCTTGCTCTCTGCAGTGTGTCCAATTGTGGTTTTTCTGTGATCGTCTCCATTTGCTGTAAAGCAAGGCTTTTTTGATGTGGAGTGATAGCTACACTTCTCTGTGGTATAAGCATAAGATTTAGGATGTAGTAAGAATTATGCTGGTCTAGCAAAATGGCAGTAGTAGATTCTTTTCGAAGGCCCATGACCTCACTAGCCCCCCAAAACGAGCTAGGTTTCTAGTTCCAGCCCTGATCTCCCTCCTGTTGAGTGTGCCTATTAACCAGCTGTTGTTTCTCTCCAACATGTGAATGCCGCTTCCTGCACCTTTACAAATACCTTGCCATGCTGGTGACTGTCACGGTTCGTAGGTGTTACAGTCGGGGAGGACTATTTAATTGCTTCCCTCCATTGGCAGCTTGCATAATATTTTTCTGTCACCATGGAAACTAACTGCAGGAAAGAGGCTTTTAGGTGGGAGCCAGCTCTAATCATCCGAAGCCTGCGTCCTAAGTATGCAATGTCTTCAGCAGTGGGGGGGGGGGGGGGGGCTCGCCCTCAACCCAGGGCAACCAAGGCTACACTGACAGTCTAGCTTTGAAAGTCACTTGGACTACACTTAGCAACCATTCAAAAGGAGGCTCATTGTGTCTGGTACTAGGGGTTTTGTTATCTTTGTCAACTATATACCTGCCAGAGGATTAATATGAAGAATATACAAAAAACTGAAGAAAAAAGACAAAACCCCAAAACTCAAGGAAACAAATGACCCAACTAAAAAAATGGGGTAGGGATACAAACAGAGAGTTCTCAATAGAGGAAATCAAAATGGTGAAGAAATACCCCAAAAAGTATTCATAATGCGTAGCAATTATGGAAATACAAATTAAAACAACTTTGAGATTTTTTTTTTAACTTTGAGATTTTTATCTCACCCGAGTCATAATGGGTCAACAAAATACTTGTGAGGTTGTGGAGAAAGATGAACCCTCATTCACTCTTAGTGAGATTGTAAATTGGTGCAGCTACTCTGGAAATCGGCATGGAGAAGTCTGAAATAACTAAAACTAAACCTACCATATGACCCAGCTATACCACTCCTTGGCAAAAAAGGACTTGACATCTTACTCTGAAGGTACTTGCTCGGCCATGTTCATTGCTGCTCTATTCACAATAGCTAGGGAATGGATAATGAAAACGTGGTATGTATACACTATGGATACCATCCACATGTAAAGAAAAATGAAACTTGCTGGTGGACACAGAAAAGATCATATTGCGTGAGTTAACCTGGACCCAAGTACCACACGATCTCTCTCATTGTGGTTTTTGCTCCAATTCCTCAGATGTGAGTATACAACATGGAGTAACTACAGAAACCAGGAGAGCATAAAGGGACCATGGGTGGGTGTGTTGGGCTTGACTGGGGAATAACAAGATACAGGTGATATGAAATATGAAACAGAAAAACTTGTAGGAGGTGCCAACTGGGGAGAGAGGTCAACTGTAGTGGTATTCGCTCCGCCCATGACCTTGGACTATCCGGCCCAAAGGAGGCGGTGCTTCCTGCCATTGTAGGCAACCTCTTATAAGGAGTTGGAGAAGGGTCACATGCCCCTTCTCCCTGCTCCTGTCTGCGAGGTGGATTTGCTCCTGGTCAGATCAGAGGACGACTTCAGCTATCTACTCCGTTCTATATTCGTTAGTGTATTTCCTCAATTTATATCTTTTTTTTTTAAAGGTTTATTTATTATGCATACAGTGTTCTGCTTACATGTACACCTACATGCCAGAAGAGGGCACCAGAAGATCTTATTGTAGATGGTTGTGAGCCACCATGTGGTTGCTGGGGTTTGAACTCAGGACCTCTGGAAGAGCAGTCAGTGCTCTTAACCTCTGAGCCATCTCTCCAGTCCCCTCAATTTATATCTTAATAAATTCTGTTACCCATGTGGATTGATCATAATAGTCAATACAGAGAGGAAGGAGGGATGAGGGATAACAGCAAGGTTTTTTGATAAAGCCTCAATAAATCATAATTTTATATTTACCTAAAATTATACATAATACATATAAATATATATGCATATATGTATACATGTATGTGCAAGAGAGTAGAGAGTGGAGAGAGAGTATATCTTAAAGGAAGTTAAGTCACTTGAGCTGACAATATTTCCCACAATAGTTTATTTTAGGGGGGAGGGTTTGAGACAAGGTTTCTCTGTGTAGCTTTTGCTGTCCTGGAACTCGCTCTGTAGTCCAGGCTGGCCTCAAACTCACAGAGATCTGCCTGCCTGCTCCCTGGGTGCTGGGATTAAAGGTGTGCATCACCATTGCCTGGCTAAGAATTTAATTTTTAAAATATTTTTATCTCATTATTTGTAATTATGTATGTGGGTACGTGCACATGAGTACTGGTGCCTGCAGAAGCCAGAGGCATCAGGTCACCATGGAATTGGAGTTACAGATGGTTATGAGTCACCTGACATGGGTGCTGGGAACTGAACTCAGGTCCTCTGCAAGAGCAGTATGTGCTCTTAACCACTAAACCATCTCTCCAGCCCCAAGAATTTAAATTTATAAATATGTTTGTTTATCTTAGGTAGGGTTTCTATTGCTGCAGTGAAACACCATGATCAAAAAGCAAGTTGGGGAGGAGAGGGTTTATTTGGCTTATACTTCCACATCACTGTTCATCATCAAAGGAAGTCAGGACAGGAAATCAAGCAGGGCAGGAACCTGGGGGCAGGAGCTGATGCAGAGACCATGGAGGGGTGCTGCTTACTGGCTTGTTCCTCATGGCTTGCTCAGCCTGCTTTCTTGTACAACCCAGGACTACCAGCCCAGGGATGGCACCACCCACATCAATCACTAAATAAAAAAATGCCCACAGCTTGCCTACAGCCTGGTCTTATGGAGGCATTTTCTCAACTGAGGTTCCCTCCTCTCTGATAACTAATTTGTGTCAAGTTGACATAAAACTAGCCAGGACAATGTGTTTTTCTCTTTTTAAAGAAAGATATAAAGGTAGCAATTTGTTGCCTTAGAAGATTTGTCTAAAACTAGAGAGAAAAAGCAACAAAGACAATTTGATCAGTCAAGCAAAAGTCAGGGGGCAAATTTAAAAAGTCAGAGCATCATACACAGAAGACATGAGGCAGGGTGGTAATAAAAACCCAAACCGAGTCTGCAAGACAGTCCAGTAGGTAAAAGGCCTTGCTGCGCAGGTCTAATTGCCTCAATTCAGCTTCCAGCACTATATGGTGGAGAGATCTGACTCCTGCATACTGTCTTCGACACAAGCAAGCCATGGCATGAGCTCAAACACCCACCACACGCACCAAAATGAATTGTAAATGTAATATTTTTTCAATTAAAAATGCCAGTAGCAACGCACAACAAAGAATATAGATTGTAAAAGTAGCCTTGAGACACAGCCTGGCACTTCTGATGTCATGAAGAGGATTGCCAGAGAGCCTAGGATCTTGTTCACTGTCACTCTGCCTACCCCTTGGACAAGTCATCTGGAGGTTTTCAGGTGGGAAAAAAAGGTGTGTGGGGTGGGAGTATAACACAGGTAAATTGCTGCTGATAGACAGGCTTTCCTATTTTTAAGTTTCACTTAAGTTTTATAAATTTTGTGTTTGTGTTTGTGTGTTTCTACACATGTGAGTGTAGGTGCCTGCGGAAGCCAAAGGCATCGGATTCCCGGGAGCTGTCGGTAAGAACAGTATGCAGTTTGATTTGGAAATAAAGTCTCATTATATAGCCCTGGCTGTTCTGGAACATTAGACTGGCCTCTGACTCAGAAATCCACCTGCCTCTGCCTCTCAAGTGCTGGGAATAAAGGTGTACATCAATATGTTCTCTTAACTGCTGTGCACACAAATTTTATTTTAAAGATTTTTATTTATGCATATGAATGTGTGTCTATATGGGGGTAGGTGTATGTGAGTGTGGTACCTCAGGCCAGAAGAAAGCATCAGATCCCCTGAAGCTGGAGTTACAGGCTGCTGTGTACTCCCTAATGTGAATGCTGGGATTCAAACTCAGGTCCTCTGGAAGAGCAGTATGTGCTTTTAACCACTAAGCCAGCTCTCCAGCCCTAGGACTTTCATTTTTTAAATGTGACCCCAGAGACTGTATGGCTCTACTCTAGGACATATAGCAATCTCTTCAGAGACAAGACCACAGTTACCACCACCATACTGCAGCGTGGCAGTCATGCTCTGGGTGAGCCTTTATCTGTTATGAATGAGCGCTCACTCTTCTGCAGAACCTCCATGAGATTTCAGCTGAGAAGCTGCAAAATGTCTGGCACTGAAAGTCCACTTTAAGATGCCAGTGGATCATCTTGGAAACAGTTGTATTAAGAATAATCTAGAAGGGGGATGGAGAGATGGCTCAAAGGTTAAGAGCAGTGGCTGCTCTTCCAGAGGACCCAGGTTCAATTCCCAGCAACCACATGTTGGCTCAAAACCATCCGTAATGAGATCTGGCGCCCTCTTCTGGCCTGCAGGCATACATGCAGGCAGAACACTATATACATAAATAAATAAATCTGAAAAAAAAAAGAATAATCTAGAAGGGTAGAGGATGGGAAAAAAGGAATAAATTAGTCTCCTATAATGGTTTTGTGTAAGGTATTCTGAGAATCAGAACCCAGCCTATTCTCCTAGCCTATTTTCTTTCTTTCTCTTTCAGGGCAAGATGTCCTTTAGCCCAGGTTGGCCTCAAACACCCTTATGTAGCCAAGGATGGCCTTGAATTTTCCTTCTTGTGCTCCTGCTCCCAGTGCTGGGATTATGTACACCACTACACCCAATATATGAGGGCTGGGGATGGAGCCCAGGGCTTTGTGCATGCTAGGCAAGCACTCTACCAACAGAGTCCAATCCTTTTCTTTTCTTTCTTTTCTTTTTTAACACAGGGTTTCACCATGTAGCCCTGGATGGCTTTGAACTCACAGACATCTGTCTGCCTCTGCATCCTAAGAGTGCTGGGATTGAAGGTGTGTGCCATTATGCCCAGAAACCCTTTTTCTTCCTTTTCTTTTTTCCTTCTCTCCTCTCCTCTCTCTCTGCATATTAAGTGTTTTGTCTGCATGTATATATGTGCACTATGGTGTCTGTGGAGTCCAGAAGACAGTACTGGATCCCCTGGACCTGGAGTTACAGATAGTTGTGAGCCGCCATGTGGTTAGGCGCTGGGAACTGAACCTGAGTCTTCTACAAGAGTAATACATGCTTTTAACTGTTGAACCATCTCTCCAGCCCCATCCCTTTTTTTTTTTTTTTTTTTTTTTTGGTTTTTCGAGACAAGGTTTCTCTGTGTAGCTTTGCGCCTTTCCTGGCACTCGCTTTGTAGACCAGTCTGGCCTTGAACTCACAGAGATTCGCCTGGCTCTGCCTCCCGAGTGCTGGGATTAACGGTGTGCGCCACCACCGCCCGGCTCCCTTTTTTTTGAGATAGGGTCTCACCATGTAGACCAACCAGGCTGCCCTCAAATTCATAGAAATTCACCTGCTTCTACCTCCCGAGTGCTAGGTTTGAACGCATGTACCATCCAAGTCAGGCATGGTGGCACCCACCATTGTTTTGTGGGTGTGTGTGCATGTTTACCTGTTTGTATGTCTGTACACCATATGTGCCTGGTGCCCATGGGAGAGGTGTGAGAAGAGGGCGTCAGGCTGGACATGGTGGCACACACCTTTAATCCTAGTACTTGGGAGACAGAGGCAGGTGGATCTCTGTGAGTTCCAGGACAGCCAGGGCTACATCGTGAGACCCTGTCTTAAGAAGAAAAATGAAGAGGAAGGGGAAAAAGGAAGCAGCACGTGATGCTCTGAAACTGGAGTTATGTATGGAGGGCTATGAACCATCATTCAGGTGCTGGGAATTGAACCTGGCCCCTGTGCCAGAGCTACAAGTGCTCTTAACCACTGAGCCATCTCTCCAGCACCCCTTTCTTTTTGTCTGTTTTTTGAGACAGGGTTTCTCTGTGTAGCAGCCCTGGCTGTACTGGAACTCAGAGATTCACCTGTCTCTGCCTCCTGAGTGCTGGGATAGAAGGTGTGCACCACCACCGCCCAGCACCCCTTGTTTTCTTAAGACATGGTCTCACTATGTAGCTCATATTGGCCCCAAACTTGCTATGTCTCCCTGGCTGGCCTTAAACTCGCCTTTCTTCTGGTGAATTAATCACAATATATCTTCAAGAAAGAATTTTGTAACTTTGAACTTTATTTAGTAATTTAAAGATTTTCCAGCTGGACACGGGCTAAAAACATAATTTCTAAATAAAGGTATTTTCTGGGCCTGTTTAATAGAAATGAAATAGAATTACCTCATTGTCGTTCTCTGCCATTGGTCTCACAGATCCTCTTAGTTCTCTTAAGCGCTGCATTGCAGCGGGCTGACCACCAGAGGGAGCAGGAGCGGGCTCTCAGCCTGCCCGGACAGCTGGCCTCAGGCAGAATTTGGCAGGAGACAGACAGGCAGGAGGAAGGAAAAGCAGGGTATTCCTCCCTCCTTTTCTCTTCCTTCCCCCTCTCCAGCTGCAGACGGGATTGCTCTGCCGTGCCAGCTCTTTTGTTAGTCCTTGAGTTCATTCACAGGCCCCCACTGGGCTTCTCAGTACTTGTCACTGAGTCACTACTAAATTTTCTCTGTGGTTCCTATTTCCCAGATTGAAACCTAAGTGCTATATCATTCCAGAAACTCACTAGACATTATTTCTTTTGAAGTACATTGTATTGCTCATCTCTCTCTCTCTCTCTCTCTCTCTCTCTCTCTCTCTCTCTCTCTGTGTGTGTGTGTGTGTGTGTGTGTCAAAGGATAGCTCACAGGAGTCAGTTCACTACTACTTCTAGTGGGTTCCAGGGCTCAAACTTAGGTCATCAGGCGTGGCAGCAAATGAATTTTACCTACTAAGCCATCTCACCAGCTTTGTGCCTGTATTGTTTTTTGTTTTTAGAGACAGGGTTTCTCTGTGTAGTTTTGGAGCCTGTCCTGGATCTCGCTCTGTAGACCAGGCTGGCCTCGAACTCACAGAGATCCACCTGCCTCTGTCTCCCGAGTGCTGGGATTAAAGGCGTGTGCCACGGCCTCCCGGCCTCACTGTGCCCATATTTTATAAAGGAAAATGCTGAGAGGTAAGTTCTATTACTAGCAGGTGCTGTGGCATATGCCAGTAATTCCCACTACTTGGAAGGGCGAAGCAGAGGGATGGCAAGATCAAAGCAAGCTTAGGCAACGTGATAGACCACACATCTAAAAGACAGGGCTAAATCACTCACTCAAGAACAATAACTTAGCCGGGCGGTGGTGGCGCACGCCTTTAATCCCAGCACTCGGGAGGCAGAGCCAGGCGGATCTCTGTGAGTTCGAGGCCAGCCTGGGCTACCAAGTGAGTTCTAGGAAAGGCACAAAGCTACACAGAGAAACCCTGTCTTGAAAAACCAAAAAAAAAAAAAAAAAAAAAAAAAAGAACAATAACTTATTTAATCAACTCTAAGATGACTCAGACATGATGGCACATGCCTGTAAATTGATATAATGGTTCAAATCATCCAGAATTCCAGTTCCAGAGGATCCAATGCCCTCTTTTGACCTCTGAAGGCATCAAGGGCACATGTGGTGCACACACATATAGGCAAAACACTACACACAAAAAATAAATAAATAAATAAATAAATAAATAAATAAATAAATAAATAAATAAATAAAATGAGCCAGATGATGGTGGCACACACTTTTAATCCCAGCACTCAGGAGGCAGATATCTGAGGCCAGTCTGGTCTACGAAGTGAGTTCCAGGACAGCTAGGTCTGTTACACACAGAAACCCTGTCTCGAAAAACCAATAATAATACTAATAAACAAGATCTAATTTAAAAATTAAAAATAAACCAGGCAGCGGTGTAAATGTCTTAAATCCCAGCACTCGGGAGGCAGAGGCAGAGACAGAGGCAGGCAGATCTCTAAATTTAAGGCCAGCCTGGTCTACAGAGTGGGCTCCAGGACAGTCAGAGCTACACAGAGAAACCCTGTATCGAAAAACCAAAATAATAATAATAATAATAAAATTAAGTGAAAATTAAAAATAAATAAAACTTCTCTTTATCTGAGACAAGGTTTCACAGTAAAGCCCTGGCTGTCCTGGAACTCACTCTGTAGCCAAGTCTGGCCTTGAACTCGCAGAGATTCGCCTGCCTCTGCCTCCTGAGTGCTGGGGTTAATAAATCTTTAAAAGATCTTAAAAGAGAGAAGAGGGGCTGGAGAGATGGATCAGTGGTTAAGAGCACTGGCTTCTTTTCCAGAGGTCCCAAGTTTAATTCCCAGCACCTACATGGCAGCTAACAACTGTCTGTAACTCCAAGATCTGACCCCCCACACACAGACAGACATACATGCCGGCAAAATACCAATGTACATAAAATAAGAGTAATTAATTATTTTTTAAATTTTTTTTATGAGCATTAGTGTTTTGCCTGCATGTATGTCTGTGTGAGGGTGTCAGATCCCCTGGAATTGGAGTTACAGACAGTTGTGTGTTGCCATGTGGGGGCTGGGAATTGAACCCAGGTCTTCTGGAAGAGCAGTTAGGGCTCTTAACCGCTGAGCCATCTCTCCAACCCAGAGTAAATTGAGAGAGAGAGAGAGAGAGAGAGAGAGAGAGAGAGAGAGAGGGAGGGAGGGAGGGAGGGAGGGAGGGAGGGAGGGAGGGAGGGAGGGAGGGAGGGAGGGAGGGGTTCTATAGTGATGTCTTGGTAGTTAAAAGCATTTACCATTCTTACAGAGGACCCAGGTTTTGGTTCCCAGAACCCTGCTTCTGCCTCCCAAGTGTTGAGATTTACCACCATGCCCAGCAATTTTTCAATTTTTCCAAAACCTAGGTATGGTCACACCTGGAACCCCATCACTGGGGAGTGAAGTCAAGAGAATCACTGGAGCTTGCTGGCAGCCAGTCTAGCTCTAGGTTCAGTGAGAGACTTGTTTCAAGGGAGTGAGGGAAAAGTGGTAGAGTTGGACATCCAATGGTATCTACACATACATGGGTACATGCATACACACACACACACACACACACACACACACACACACACACACACACACACCAGCTTGGAGAGATGGCCCAGCAGTAAAGAGAATTGGCTGCTCTTCCAGAGGACCTGAGTTTGATTCCTAGCACCCATATGGTTGCTCACAACTACCTGTAATTTCAGTCTCAGGGGATCTGATACCCTCTTCTTACTTCTATAGACATACACATACATGGTACACAGATATACATGCAGGCAAAACACCTGAACACATAAAAATAAATTTAAAACATTTAAAACCTAGGTTAAATCCCCAGAACTGCAACAGGTATATGGCAGGTACATGCAACTGCAAGCCAGATGCAGTAGCATGTACCTGCCATATCCACTCAGGAGACTGAGGCAGGAGAATTGCAAGCTTGAGGCCAGACTGTATAACTTAGTGAGGATTTGTCTTGAAGTAAAAAAGGGACTGTTAATACAGCTCAGTGGTAGAGTGCTTACGTAGCATGCACAGTGCCTGGGTTCAGTTTCCAGTACTGAAAAAGATCAAATGCAGGCCAGGCAGCAGTGGTGCACACCTTTGGTCTTAGCATAGCGAGTTCCAGGACAGCTAGGGATACACAGAGAAACTGTCTGGAAAAAACAAAATGCAAACGAGGTGTGCACTCAGATATTCAGAAGGCTAAAGACAAAATTTCTCGGGCCAGTCTGGGCAATATAGCAAGATCCAATTTCTTTTTCTTCTTTCTTATCTTGTTTTGTTTTTTGAGACAAGGTCTCACTATGTAGCCTTGGCTGTCCTGGAACTCACTCTGTAGACCAGGCTGGCCTCCAACTCATAGATCCAGCTGCCTCTGCCTCCCAAGTGCTGGGATTAAAGGAGTGTGCCATCACCACCCATCTTCTCCTTTTCTTGTCTTTAAAATAAAATTTTAAACACTATTTTACAACAAAAATGTCTCACATTCATTTAGTGCATTGCGTGGGAGTGTGTTTGTGCACATGGCCACAGTGCACATGTTGAAGTTAGGGGACAACCTGGGGGTTCTGGGAATCAAACTCAGGTAGTCAGGCTTGGCAGAAAATGCCTTTATTCACTGAGCCATCTCACTGGCTCTCTATTTTGGTGTTGCTTTGTTTTGGTTTTGAGACACTGCTTTATACTATGTAGCTGTGGCTGGCCTTGTAGATAAGGCAATATTCCTGACTCAGCCTCCCAAGTGCTAGGATTAAAAGTATACAACCCTATGCCCACCTAGTTCAGACCCAGTTTCAAGGTACACATACATGTGGAGTCAAGATTACTATCAGGTGTTTCGTTTACATGTTTTTTTTTTATCTTTTTAAAAAAAGATTTATTTATTTATTATACAGTGTTCTGTTTGCATGTATCCCTGCAGGCCAGAAGAGGGAGCCAGATCTCATTACAGATGGTTGTGAGCCACCATATGGGTGCTGGGAATTGAACTCAGGACCTCTGGAAGAACAGCCAGTGTTCTTAACCTCTGAGCCATCTCTCCAGCCCCCTTTTTTATCTTTTTTGAGACTGGGTTTCTCACTAACCTTGACACTAACTGATTCAGCTAGACTGGCTGGCCCATGAGCCTCAGGGATCCATTAATCTCCACCTCCACCCCAGTAATGGGGTTATAGATACACGGTACTGTGACCAGCTTTTACACAGGTACACTTGACCCACTGAACCATCTCCCTAGATCCCAGATCCAGTTTCTTTCAAAAATGTGTTAATGTGCCAGATGGTGGTGGCATACGACTTTAATCCCAGCACTCGGGAGGCAGAGGCAGGCAGATAGCTGAGTTCAAAGCCATCCTGGTCTACAGAACGAGATCCAGGACAGGCACAAAAACAACACAGAGAAACCCTGTCTCAAAAACATAGTTATAAAACTCACCCTAATAATCATATAGGATCTGAAGGAACCTCAAGTAGTCAACATAATAGTGAAACAAAACAAAAATTGTCAGAGAACTCAAACTTCTGGATTTTCAAACTCTCTGCAAAGCTTCAGTAATGAGAACTGTGGTCCTGGCCCTGGGGCTGCAGCTCAGTGTTTTACATGTGAAATATCCATGCTACAAATGCACTCCATCACTGTGCTACACACAGTCTCAGGCCTAACCATTTTGAAATGTACAGTACACTATTGTTTACTATATTCAACACACAATATAACACACCTCAAAGAAAATTAAACGTATTCATTCTAATTGAGGCTTCAGACCTTTGCCTATCATCTCCCCATTCCCTCTACCCCTCTCAGCATCTACTTATCACCATTCTGCTCTCTGCTTCATTGAATTTAATTATAATTGAGAAAATACAGTAATTGCAGTGCTCTTCACAATAGCTAAATTGTAGAGATCAGTCTACGCATACATAAACAGATGAATAGATAAGGGAGAAGATAATTGATGTGCACAGAATGAAACACTACTTAGGTTTGGAAAAGAAGCTTGGGGCCAGTGAGATGGTTCAGGTGGTAAATGTACCTGCTGACAAATCAGACAATCCAATTCCTTGGACCCATTTGATGGGAAGTGAGAACCAATTCCTGCAAATTGTCCTCTGACCTCCACATGCATGCTGTAGCAAGCACATGTGCACACATGCATATGCACAAAATACATGTAATAAAAAATTTAAAGAAACTTTGTCATTTGAGACTATGAAGGTAGAATTAGGGAACATGAATCAACTTTAAAACATGCTAAGTGAATGAAGTCAGACACAAAAGGACATGTGGGGTAGGATTCCACTTACATAAGCTACTAATAGGCAAACTCATATAGTAGGTAGTACTCAATAGCATTAATTTATACACATCAAATTACTAAAACAATACACTGCCTGAAAAAACACTCGTTTTTTGTCAAAAGAGAAATATAGGATGAGTGTGGTGGAAGTGGAGAGGGGCAGAGGAGAGAAATTCAGGAAACATATTTCATCTCATATAATAAAGGTCATCCTTAGAATTTTCCCAGTGATTTTTTTTAATAAACAAAATGTTCAAGTATAAAGAAAAATAAACAGAATACTGGACAGAGGTCATGGATGGCATATATACTCACACAGGAATGAAATATACATGGCTTTTTGTTGAGACAGGATCTCTCTATCATGTAGCTCTTACTGTCCTAGAACTCACTCTGTAGACCAGGCTGGTCTTGAGCTCACAGAGAACTGCCTGCCTCTGCCTCCCGAGTGCTGGGATTAAAGTTGTGCACCACCTTGCCCAGGCAGCTTTTTTTTTTTTTTTTTAAAAAAAAAAAGCCAGTCTTACAATATAGTCCTGGCTGACCTAGAATTCATGTAGACCAAGCAGGCCTCAAACTCATAAAGATGCATCTGCCTTGCAAGTGCTGGGATTAAAGGTGTATCACCATGCCTAGCATATAGGATTTTAAATAGGTGAAATGTGGGGAGCAGAGGAAACCCTGAGTGTGTGAAGTCTTGAGTGGATGTGTGTTGCTGACGAGCTGGCCATGTCAAGGTCTCCAAGTCTCAGACAAATAGCTGAGCCTTTCTACTGGGTGAGGCTCAGTGGGATAACAAAGCCTTCCTCTTGTTTAAGTACAAATGTTGATACTATGTGCAGAAACTGTCCACCGAAGCTTTCTCCTCCTAGATATTTATGGCTGAAGACTGCTCCCCTACAGAAAGTGCTCCTAACCCAAGAACAGTAAACCTGCCTCCTTCTTCAGCTGTATGTAATAGCCTGCCTCCATGTTCAACTGTATATAATAAATATACTGAGCTTCCAGGATGCTGCAGCTTCTCAATCAGAGACCTTAGTCTACTGGATCCCAGCCTTTTCATGCACCCCTGCGTTTCTCCTTTCTTCCTTCTCTTGCAGCCTCTGTTAGGCCAATCCCCGGAGCCATGAAGGATGTGGCAGTGAAAAACACAAACCGGATTTTACCAAGATTATAAATTATAAATTAAATACAAAAGATTATAAATTAAACACAAAACAAGAATTTTTATTATAAAAATGGTAGTATCAGAGATCATTGAGGAAGAGGGCACAGAAAGACCTTAAGAGCCAGAAGTGGGAGATGCCCACAAGGAAATACTTTTATTACACATAGAACTCATGGTGATTCTGACAGGTGTGCACAAGACCTTCAAAAGCTCAGACCAGACAAGTCCCAGCAATTGAGTGGGGTTTACAGTTGTGCGCATCAAGTCTCACCCCTAACTGAGGTGCTATTGGCATTTGATAGCTGCTGGGAAAGGGAGGGTCAAGTTTTCTTTGGGGGTGTGACTCCTGTAGGTCTACCATACTCCAGGGAAAGCCCCCCACCACCCAAGACTATTTGGGCAACACAAACTGAGCTACATGGTTGGACAGAGAGGTGGGGGTGATTCTGGGAGGAATTGGGGGAGGGGATGAATATGATCAAAATACACTGAAATTCTCAAAGAATTAATAAAAGTATCTTAAATGGCAACACCAGAAAGTGTGGCAATACATTATTTTTGCAAGAATAAAGAGGAACAGACACTCTATTTTGTTGTTCAAATGTTGGTATAAGTTTTAGAAAGGCAACTTGTCAAAAAATTTTATAAGTACACGTCCTTGCTGGGCATGATGTCACATGCCTTTAGTCTCAGCACTTGGGAGGCAACCTGGTCTACTTAGAGAGTTCCAGGACAGGCAGTGCTACACAGAGAAACCCTGTCTCAAAAACAAAACAAACAAACAAAAGCATACATTCTTTAAAAATGAGTAAGTAACAAAAAATCCAATCCAATAGGCTTCAACAATAAAGAGAATTTCTTGGCTCATTCGCTTGCAAGCTTCAGAGAAGCAGGTATTATACTGGTTTGATTTTTAGATAACAATATCAAAGACCTAATTTTCTTCCTTCAGCCTTCTAAAGTATGTGGGCTTCACTTTAAATTAGATTCATTCCTTGGTAGCAAAAGGAATGAAGTATTTGAAGGCAGTCATACCACACTGTCTAAAAGAAGAAAAATAAAAATATTCTACCCACAAATCCTTCAGCAAATCTCCTCAATCATTTTATTGGTTTTCTGGTGCATTCCTAAACAATCCCCTTGTAGAGGAAAATGGTGTCATGGGGTAAGCCTGGGTTGCCTGAACCAATCAATGAGGCTTATAGGCATGATTAGGTTTCACCCATGATACACCATCCTAGAAGCTAGTGAAAGCAATTCTGCCTTTCCACCCCAAAGTTATGACTACTGAAGAATGAAGAAGATGTGGGATGAACTGGCCAAGGAATGATATCAGCTACTATGGGATATTGGGCAATACCTAGGAATTTATCCTGCATTATATTGCACACTTGTACAAATAAATGTGTTCAAAAGGATTGGCATGTCAGGAAACTGCAAATAACTGAAATGTTGGGGACTGGTTAAAGTATCTCTCTCACACACACACACACACACACACACACACACACACACGACATGCATATAGAAAAATAAGGCACTGTATATATTGGTATAATACAATCTTAGAGAAATATTAGCAAAAGAATAGAATAATAGCATGTAATACTTCTGGAAAAAGCAGAAAGAGATATTGATATATTCCAAGTAATAAAAGAAAGTAAGCTGCTGTTTTTATCAATAAACCAGACTAGATGTATAAACACACATGCCAGCAGTCATAGTGGCACAAGCCATAACACCAGCATTGTCCAGTTTGAAGCCATCCTGGACTATATAGTGAGTTCCAAGCCATCAGAGGCTAAACAGTGAGACCCCTTTTCAAAACAACAACAAAAACCATTAGCAATAAAGGTTGCCTCTGGAAAGAGAATCAGGGAAGTGGAGTAATATATGACTAAAAAAACCTCTCTCTCTCTCTCTCTCTCTCTCTCTCTCTCTCTCTCTCTCTCTCTCTCTCTCTCTCTCTCTCTCTCTCTCTGTGTGTGTGTGTGTGTGTGTGTGTGTGTGTGTGTGTGTATGTGTGGTGTGTATTCCTGCAGAATCCAGGTGCGTGCGTGTGTGTGTGTGTGTGTGTGTGTGTGTGTGTGTGTGTATTCCTGCAGAATCCAGGAGAGGGTATTGGATCCTCTAGAGCAGAAGTTACAGGCAGTTGTGAACTATACAATGTGGAGTTGAACTCAGGTCCTCTGGAAGAGCAGCAAATGTTCTTAAACACTGAGCTATCTCTGTAGTTCTCAAATATTTAACTTTTATTCTGGCCTTTTATAATGCCTGATTTTGAAAATTATAAGATGAATGTTTAGCTATAATTTTAGAACATTTTAAGTTACACATTTCTAATTTCTACCTTTCAGACTGTCCATGATAAAAAAAAAAATATTTGCTAGCCTAGCATGGGCAGTCTTGCCTATTGTTTTTGTTTGTATTCTGTTTCTGTAATAAATGCCATAACCAAAATTAACCTAGGGAATAATTTGGTTATTTCATTTTACAAGTTATAATCATCGAGGAAAGCTAAGGCAGGAACCAAAGGAAGCAGAGACCATGGATGAATGCTCCTTACTAGCTACTATTTTTATATAGCCCAGGCCCAACTGCCTATGAATGGTACTGCTTGCAAATGAAAAAATCGTTTTCTCTGATGGAGACTCACTGGGTATACAAACCATACTTAAGAGCAGGTCCCATGCCTAAGCAGTATATGCTAACACAAAATTAACTCAATGGGATTTTGGATATTTTGTCTCATAATGCTTTGGGCAATTTTTACCTTACTTGTCTTTTACTTATTTATTATGGTTTCTGATCTTGTGTTTTTTAGGTTTTATGTGTGCGCGCGTGCGTGCGCATGTGTATATGTTTCTCATGCTTCCTTTTTTTAATTTTCGTTGTTTGCTTTATTTTATTCTGGTTTGTTTTTTTATTGGCGTACTTGTTTTCAAAAGAGACAAAGAAGGTGTGAATGTGTGGAGTTGGATGGGTGGGGCAGTGGAGAGGATCTGGAAGGAGATGAGGGAGGGGAAATTGTGATCTGAACATGAAAACATTTTTTTTTTCAACACAGAGATTCTCTGTGTAGCCCTGGCTGTCCTGGAACTAACTAGGCTGGCTTTGAACTCAGACATCCACTGGCCTTTGCCTCCCAAGTGCTGGGACCAAAGACATGCATCACTATGATTGGCTGAAAATAAATTTGAAATTGAAAGAAGAAACAACCCTACATAGCAAGTTCCAGTACAGCCAGGGCTGTTACACAGAGAAACCCTATCTCAAAAAAATGAAACAAACAAACACCAAGCTAAGTGTCTATCAATAGAGGAACAATCAGTATATAAAATATCCATACAGGGCTGGAAAGATGGCTCAGAGGTTAAGAGCACTGACTGCTCTTCCAGAGGTCCTGAGTTCAATTCCCAGCACCCACATGGTGGCTCATAACCATCTGTAATGAGATCTGGTGCCCTCTTCTGTATACATAATAAATAAATAAAACTTAAAATAAAATAAAATATCCATACAATAAAGTACTATGCAACAAAAGAATGAGTATCAGATATTTCTACATATTGACAAGTGATATATATCTCAAGGATTAGATGTGGAGGCCGGGTGTAGTAGGTAACAGAGTGCTTGCCTACCACACATAAGCTCCTGGTTTTGATCTCCAGTTCCACACAGAGTGGATTATATAAAGATGATATAGTTAATGGTTACAGAACACTATTAGAAAATGATTGTAGGCTGGGGATGCAGCTCAGTGACAGAGAGAATGTTTAGCTTGTACAAAAGCCTGGGTTAGGTCCTCAGCATCAAAACATTTTTTATTCCAAATTATCCAAAAAGAAAAAAACAAATCTCTGCATATTAAGTATTGTTAGTATTTGCTCTGCATATTAAGTATTATTAGACTTTTTCTATGCCTCTAGAGCAGTGGTTCTCATCCTTCCTAATGCTGCAACCCTTTAATACAGTTCCTCATGCTGTGGTGACCCCCAACCATAAAATTATTTTCATTGCTACTTCATAACTATAGTCTTGCTACTGTTGTGAATTATAATAAAAATATCTGATATGCAGGATATCTGCTATGCGACCCTTGCAGGGGTTGCGACCCACATGTTGAGAAACACTGCTCTAAATGTTCTAGTGTATATTTGAAATGCCTAGAAAATAGATGAATCATGGGACATGGTGACATATGCCTGTAATTAAAAGAGGCAGAAGAATCACTACAAGTTCATCCAGGGCTACACAGCCAAATGCCGTTTTACACTTCTCCACTTGTACCTCAAAAGGGAAAAGGAAATGGATAGATGGATGAGTCTACCAAACTGTTAAATGTGACTTCCTCTGAAGAATAAATTGGAGGAATCAAAATTTTCATTTTCATTTCACTCACATATATAAACTTGTTCCATTTTAGAAATGAAGGAATCTTATATGAAAATACTGAATACTACCAGACATGGTGGAACATACTTATAACCCCAGGACCCAGAACATAGGGGCAGGAGGATCAGGAGTTCAAGGCCAGACTCTTCTATGTGAGACCTTATCTTTTATTTCCTTTGGATCTACATGTGTATGTATCTGTGTGGGTATGTGTATGTGACTATAGTGGTGGCTCCATTTCCGGGGATTGTGAAAATCTTCTGACCTCCAAGGGCACCTGGCATACACGTAGTGCACAGATGTACATGGGATCAAAACAGTCATATACACTAAATAGATCTAAATAAATGAATCAATTTGAACGTTTTAAAGTAGCATAATTATTCAGGTAATACTCATACCTATTTTGAATGCTGCCTTTTCTCACAAACTCTAATATTCCATTTACCAATAAGTATCTCCTTGCCTTTCTAGTCCTACATGCCAATTTTCTCAAAGCCATTTCTAAAATAACATTCTCACAACAATATTCAAATAATATTAGTTTCCATTCATTGTTTTTTCTATGCTTTGTTTGTTTTTATTTTCATTTTTTTTTTTTTTGAGACAGGGTCTCTATTATGTAGCTCTGGTTATCCTGGAACTCACCAGATAGAGCAGGCTGGCTTTAAACTCAGAGATCCACCTGTCTCGACATGCTGAATGCTGAAAGTAAAGGCATGTGCCACCACACCTGGCTTGTTTTCGCATGCTTCAAAGGTCCTAGCTTTCAGGACTCAAGGTGAGCTCAGTGAGAGAGTACTTGCTTAACACAGGCAAGACCCTGGTTTAAATCTGAGGCATAAGGGGCTGGAGAGACGGCTCAGTAGTTAAGAGCACTGGCTGTTCTAGTAGTGAAGCGAGGTTTGATTCCTAGCACCCACATGATGGCTCACAATTGTCTGTAACTGTAGCCCCAGGGGGTCGAACATCCTCCTTTGTCCTTTGCTGGTACCAAGTATGCATGTGGTCCACAGACATAGATGCAGGCAAAACAGTAATACACATAAAATAAAAGAAATATTGAAAAGAAAATTTAAACTCTTTAAAAAGAGTACTAGCTGTCTACTTACTGCTTCGACTTAAAATCTTGGAAACATTTTATGTATTTTTTCATTTTATCACAAAATGTCATCTCCAGGGGCCCGGGAGATGGCTCAGCAGGCAAAAGCACTCATCTTTCAAGCCTAAGGACCTGAGTCTGGTCCCTAAGACCCACAAGCTGGACACAGAAACCTGAGTCCACAAAGGTGCCCTTTGAACTTCACATGTGAGCCATGGTGTTGACATGACAGTGCATGTGCTGTGGTGATATACTGTGTACCCTAATAAAATTTGCCTGAAGATCAGAGGACAGAACAAGCCACTAGATTAAACATAGGTACCAGACAGTGGTGGCACACACCTTAAATCCTAGCATTCAGGAGGCAGAAGTGCATTTGCATCAAAGCCACCCCGGATTACATGAGATTGACTCAGTCTAGGAGAGAAAACAGAGCCAGGCAGTGGTGGCACACATCTTTAACCCCAGTACTTGGGAATCACATGCCTTTGCTTGGGAAGCACACACGCCTTTAATCCCAGCACTAAAAAGGAAGTGATGGCTGGGCAGAGAAATGTATATAAGGTGTGAGGAGACAGGAACTAAACCTTTTCAGGCTGAGGAGTCCTAGAGGTAAGACATGGCAGTGGCTTGTTCCTTTGTCTCTCTGATCTTTCAGCATTTACCCCAATATCAGGCTCCAGGTTTTTTTATTAGAAGACCAATTTAGCAATTTGAGTTACATGTGAGTGCACACACACATACCCCTCCACTTGCAGGGTTTTCTTTTCTTTCCTTGTTTGTGGCACTAGTACAAACCTAGAGCTTCCCACATGCTCATCTATACTATACCACTGAGCTGTACCGCCAGCCCCAGGACTTCCTTCTTCTTCTTCTATATACCCACCCCCATTTTTCTTTCTGAGACAGGGTTTCACTGTGTAGTCTCCATAGGCCTGTAACTCCCTGTGTAGACCAGGCTGGCCTCAAACTCAAAAGAGATCCACCTGCCTCTGCCCAATGGGTGCTGGATTGTTTCATTGTTTGAGACAGGGTTTCATGAAACACAGGCTGACCTGGATCCTCCTGTCTCAGCCTTTCAAGTAGCTAAAACAATGGTACACATTCCAGCACCTGGCTCCTACCCATCCTTTGCCAGCTCAATTGTGGTCCTTCATTCAACAAACATTTATTAATCACATATTATGTATATGCTTGGTAAATTTTGGTTCTGGGAATGTTGCATTAATATAGCATTTTATTCTAGTGGAAAAGAAATAATGTACAAATAAATGAACAATCATACCATAAGATAACACTTAACAATGTTAACATTTAGCAGTGGGCCCTGTACCAGGCACTGTGCTGAAGGTTTTATATATGTTATTTTATTTACTACTTCTTTTTTTTTTTTTTTTTTTTTTTTTTTTTTGGTTTTTCGAGACAGGGTTTCTCTGTGTAGCTTTGCGCCTTTCCTGGGACTCACTTGGTAGCCCAGGCTGGCCTCGAACTCATAGAGATCCGCCTGGCTCTGCCTCCCGAGTGCTGGGATTAAAGGCGTGCGCCACCACCGCCCGGCCTTATTTACTACTTCTAATGACTTCATGATATAGTGTTGTTACTCCCGTTTCATGCTTAAGGGTACTGATGCATGTAGCCCCTAAATACTTCAAGGTAATACAGCTAGAAAGTGGAGAAGATGACTTGAATTCAATCTGACATGATAGTGTATCCTCTTAACTTTTCTGTTCTATTGCTTCTCATGTAAGGAAACTTCAACTGATAAGGGTTATGGGAAAAATAATCAAGGCTACTCTGAATATAACTGGGACACCAGGTGCTGATTTAGGAAGATTGTCAGATACAGTGGCACAGGTCTGTAATTCTAACATTCAGGAGGGCTGAGTTCAAAGCCAACCTGGTTTTGAGTAACTGAGATTACATGCCTGTACCACTATACCCAGATCGATCTCTATCTATCTATCTATCTATCTATCTATCTATCTATCTATCTATCTATCTATCTATCCATCCATCCATCCATCCACCCACCCACCCACCCACCCACCCATCCATCCATCTATCTATCTATTGGAACAGGGTCTCTCTATGTAGCCCTGGCTGGCCTGAAACTCGCTATGTAGTACAGGTTGGTCTACAGAGATCTGCCTGCTTCTATCTCCCTAGAGCTGGGGTTAAATGCTATTGCCACCACACCATGTTCCACACTTACATTTTTTCTTTAAAAAATGGTAATATTCTAATTGTTGGAATACTTTTATAAAAAGACACAACAAATATTCTAGTTCCCCTGGGAAAGACAGGTTAATGGTGGATTTTTTCCTTTTACTGGCCAGTTTTCAACTTAATCAATTATCAATTATTAATTAATCCTTATGAGAGGTAATCTGAAATCTGGAAGAAAATTATTCTAGGCAGGAGGAGCGGATAGTACAGAGACACTAGAGACTGAAGTGTGTGTGTTATGTTCAAGAACAGAGAAGAGGGCTGCAGTGATGGCTCAGCCATTAAGAGCATCTGCTGATTTTACAGTGTATCTGAGTTCGATTCCCATCACCTACATCAGGTGGCTCATAACTGTCCGGAACTCCAGCCCCAGGTGGATCCAACACTTCTCACATCCAAAGGCACCTAAACTCATGTGTATGCATACACACACATACAATTGAAAATAAAACAAATCTTACATAGGAAAGAACCGAGAAGACCACATTACTTCCTCATTTCCACCTATGGAGCTTTCTCTCCAGTTCATCCACACATGTTCCATTCTCCCCACCAGAGCTGCTTAGTCTGGCTGGACTATGTTTTGTCCTAATCTGGACATGATGGTACACACAGGTAGTCCCAGGTGAGGGTGCTGCAGGATAGCTTAAACTCAAATCTTAAGGCCATCCTGTGTATCATAAGCCCCCATCTCCTAAAAAAAAAAAAAATCTCTTGCATCGCTTGCAGCTGGAGAGATGGTTCAGTGGTTATGTGCACAGGCTGCTTTTACAGAGGACCAGAGTGAGTCTCAACACCTACATGGCACCTCACAACTGTTTGACTCTAGTTCCAGAGGACCCCATACCCTCTTCTGATCTCCAGAGGCTCTAGGTCCACACGGTGATGCACAGACATACATGAAGACAAGACAGTCATACCTATAATAAAGAAATTCAAAAAGGGATTATAGGTTCATGTCACCACTCTTAGATACATTATCTTTTTTTTTTCTTTTTCTTTTTTTTTTTTTTTTTTTTTTTGGTGACAAGGTCTTGCTATGTAGCCCTGTCTGGAACTTGCAGTAATCAGCCTGCTTCTGCCTCCTGAGGGCAGGGACTACATGTATGAGTTACCACACGTGCTAGATAGGTAGGTTTGTTTGCTTATTGGGACAGAATTTCCAGTAGCCCAGGCTAGTCTTAACTTCCTTATGTAGGATGACCTTGAACTCCTCACCCTTCTGCTTCCACATCCCAAATAATAGGATTACAACCCTGCACACACTACCACTCTTGCCTCATTAATTGAGTCTTATTTTGCTAACAGCACTATTACAAAATTATCCATATGATTTCTTTCCTTTTTTGGCTTTTTTTTGGAGGGGGGGCAGACAGGTCTCTCTACACAGCCCTGGCTGTCCTGAAACTCACTGTGTAGACCTGTCTGCCTCTGTGTATCCTGTATACTGAGATTAAAGATGTGTACCACCATGCCTGGCTTACCCATACATTTTCACCAATAATTAGGGGGAGTTGAAAGATTTGATGATTAAGGGATTATTTAATCTTTTTTCATCTTATTGGTATGAGTGTTTTGCCTGCATATATGTCTATGCACCACTATCTTCCAGCCCCATAATAAATTTCTTTAAAAAATAACAAAGTAGCATGGTGGCACACACCCTTAATGCCAGCACAGGCAGAGGTAGGCAGATCTCTTGTTGAGTTGAGCCAGGGTGGTTCAACCTGCCTACCAGACCAGGCTGAGTTACTAGTCAGTAAGACACTGTTTAAAAAACAAACAAAAACTCCAATTACAGGCTGGCAAGATGAATTAATGAGTTAAGGTGACTGCCCCCAGGACTGACGGACTCTAATCACCAGGACCTACCTGGTGGAAGGAGAGCCGACTCCCTCAAGTTGTTCTCTGACCTCCATACAAACACCACGTCAAGCAGTGTATCTCTCCCCAACACACACAACAAATAAGTGTAACCTTTTAATTGAAAAAAAAAAAAACCCAAAAACTGCAGTCTCTGCTAAGAGCTGTCTTAGTGCCATCTGAGAACATGCAAAGTCTAAGACCCTGACAGGGCTCTTAGAAGAAGAGCATCCCCCCAGCCCCCTAGTCTGTCCCTTTGACCAGTCTAACTGGGGACCAGGGAGCCTCTTACTCAGTGATTTCATACACCAATGTGGGACTTTTCTAAGCCACTCTGACCACCCCCTACACACACACTCTGATGGCCTGTAGCCACTGCACCCCTACTTCCTCCAAATCCAGACATTCTCCCAGGTGGACTTGACTTCACACTCCCTGGCAGCAGCCACTTCAGTGTGACTGCCTCTGGGAGCCCCTCATCTACTGTCCACTCTTTCTCTTTCTGCTCCCAAAGTCCCAGGTCACTGCTACAGGGAGAACAGGCAGGCAAATATAGATGCATGCTGTCCAGTTTCGAGTTGGCCCTTGCAGCTGCTCAGCAACCCTTTATTTGTCTCATACATTCCCTGGCACTCTCCCACAGAGCTGTTCAGACCGTCGTCCTCATCTTAAATTCCACTCCTCCTGTTCTCCTGTTTCAAACTAATATATAGACTTTCATCAGATGCTTAGAATTCCACAATGCTGTCATAAAACTTTTGTGTGTGTGGAGAACTTACAGCATAGACAAAAGCAGGCAGAATAGCATAAAGAATCATTGACCAAGCACTCAGAAGGAATACAAATTTCTGGGCAATCTTGTTTCAAGTATCTTTCATCTATTTCCTTCCTACTATATTAGAATTCCAGACAGTATATCATTCATACTTAGGATTTCAGTGTATATCTCTAAAAATAAAAATCCTAATTGTAATGTATTAGCACATAAAATAAATGGCACCCAATACAAATTGGTATCTGTATTTACAAGCTTCATAAATGTAAAAATATAGCTTTTTTGTTTGAATAACTATCCAAATAAAGTTAGACCTTGTGATTGGTTGGCGGGTAGGTATTATATGGCACCTTTTTCTCTTTTCTTTTTCAATGTTTTTATTAGCATACATTAATTATACACAAGGGGTTTCATTGTGAAATTTTTATATGCGTATATGATGTATTTGATCATATTCACATGCACACACCCATTACTCTCTTATCCCCTTCTACTTCTGCTAATCCCCTTCCTCTTCCCAGTCAGCCACCTTTCTGTTTTCATGTTTTTGTTTTTTGTGATCCAGTAAGTTACATTAGGATTGTTTACTGGAACATGGATGCCTTGTCAGTGGCTATATCACTGAAGAGCATGTTTCTCCTTCTCCCTTCAACATCAGTTGTATATAAATGTATATAAATCCGGGAGGCAGAGCCAGGCGGATCTCTGTGAGTTCGAGGCCAGCCTGGACTACCAAGTGAGTTCCAGGAAAGGCGCAAAGCTACACAGAGAAACTCTGTCTCGAAAAACCAAAAAAAAAAAAAAAAAAAAGTATATAAATCCTTAGGAGCCAGGCATGGTGGTGCACTCCTTTAATTCCAATACTTGGGAAGAAGAGGCAGGTGAGTTAGAAGCTAGCCCGGTAAGTTCCAAGACAGCCAGAGCTACAAAACGAGTCCCTGTCTCAAGGAAAAAAGTCCCCATAGAGAGGTAGGTCCCTAAGTCCCTCCCTTCCATGACAGGATGATGGTAGGCCCAACCTTGTGCAGGTCATTACAGATGCTATAAGTTATAAGAATACAACAGCCATATCATGTCTGGAGGTAAGCATTTGTTTATCCTCCCTCCATCTCTTCACTCTGTCCAGTCTCCTCCAATTTTCCGTGAGCACTGGAGTGTGTGATACAGATGCCCCATTTATGGCCAGTCATTTATTCTCAACACTTTGACTAGTTATGTGTCTCTGCGGTCACTGCTGACCACTGCGAAAAGAAGTTCTCTGATCAAAACCAATAGCATTACTATTCTATGAGCATAAACATAGTTATTTAGAAGGCATTGGAATAGACACATGCCCAGTTAGCAAAGGACAGTAGTAGCTAACTTCCCTACTAGGCCCAGGGCCCAGGACCTCCCAGCAGTGGGCTTTGGACTAGGTTTACAGTACCATATATGCCACTCTTAAACTAAGGCTCATAGTCCTCCTTTTGGTCCTTTCTTACAGTTAGTTGTTCTAAGAATCTTACTGGGACAGGAGAGATGGCTCAGCAGGTAAGGGCACAGGCTGCTCTTGCAGAGAACCCAGATTCAATTCTCAGCACACATTCACAACAGTAAACAACCATCTGTAACTTCAGTTCCAGGGTATCTGTCCCCTTCTAGCTTGCTTGGATACTGCATGTCTGTGATGCACAGACATAAATACATGTAGTCACTCACATACATAAAATAAATAAGTACTAAAAAAAAAAGAATCTTACTATGTAACCCAGGCTAACCTTGAACTCATTATTAGTCCAGGGTGGCTTTGAACTTGTTCTCTTTCTGCCTCAGTCTCCTGAGTGCTGGGATTAGAGGTATGCATCATCACATGTATCTTCCTTGTAAGGTTTCTACTAAAGAAGTCGGACTATTTCTTGGTAGTTTTGAAGCCTGGCTTTTACTGACTCGTGTCTGTTGTGTAGTTTAACCTGTTCTTTTGTCTCTTTGTATTAACATCTTTATAAAAGCATCTTTTCTATTCACTGTCCTGTTTTTAGTGGTGTGGAGAAACTGTCCATGTGACAAAGGAAATGGGAGGTTGCTCACTGGCTTGGCAAGTGACTCAGGACGGAACTGGGACCTCTTTACCAGGACTAAAACAGATGGTTGGAGTCAAAGCTCAATAAATAGTAACAGAGGTCCAGAGAAGGTAGGAGTGTGAGGGGCCTTGTAGTATCCAATTTCCACACAGCTGGTATGTGGACCAGGCCAGGCAAAGGAGATTCAGGCTGAAGTCAGAGCTGCAAAAGGAGAAGCAGCAGTTGAGGCAGCAGCTGGGATTATTGCTCAGGGGATTACTCTACTCACTACTCTTTTCTAAATATATCTTATCTCCCTCTGTGCCTTTGCCCAGGATGAGTCCTCTGTTGGAATATCTCTCTCCTAGTGCTTATTCCTTGTTTCCATATTTTTACTGATAGGGTCAGATCTAAGGAAGAATAAATGAGAGAAATGTTGATTGCTTTTCCAGGAAAGGATCTGGATAGGTAAGAGAAAGGACTGGAAGGCAGACAGATAATACTAATTGGTTGTGGATGGAACAGTTAATCTGATCAGAGGATCCAGCATGGAGTCTTTTGAAGTAGCAGTGAGGCAGGAATTTGTAGTTTCAGAAGACTGATGGTCTGAACAGCTCTGCGGGAGAGTGCCAGGGAATGTATGAGACAAATAAAGGGTTGCTGAGCAGCTGCAAGGGCCAGCTCGAAACTGGACAGCATGCATCTATATTTGCCTGCCTGTTCTCCCTGTAGCAGTGACCTGGGACTTTGGGAGCAGAAAGAGAAAGAGTGGACAGTAGATGAGGGGCTCCCAGAGGCAGTCACACTGAAGTGGCTGCTGCCAGGGAGTGTGAAGTCAAGTCCACCTGGGAGAATGTCTGGATTTGGAGGAAGTAGGGGTGCAGTGGCTACAGGCCATCAGAGTGTGTGTGTTGGGGGTGGTCAGAGTGGCTTAGAAAAGTCTCACATTGGTGTATGAAATCACTGAGTAAGAGGCTCCCTGGTCCCCAGTTAGACTGGTCAAAGGGACAGACTAGGGGGCTGGGGGGATGCTCTTCTTCTAAGAGCCCTGTCAGGGTCTTAGACTTTGCATGTTCTCAGATGGCACTAAGACAGCTCTTAGCAGAGACTGAGGTTTTAATTAGTAGGCATGTGGCCTCAAGCAACTCAAGAAATCCATTTCTTCCTTTTACCTCTTTTTGTTTGTGTGCTTATAACTGAATGCATGACCTTGGGCACACTTTAGCACTAAGCTATATTCTCAGCCTAACATTTCTTTTCTTCTTTCTCCCTGTCTTTTTTGAAAGAGTCTTATGTAGCTCAGGTAGGTAATCTTGTGTTCCTCATCTTCTTGCACCCATTCCTGCGTGTTGGCATTACAGATGTATGCCACCATGCCAGTTTTATGTGGTGCTTGGGATTGAACCTAAGACCTCACATGCTAGGCAAGTATTTTACCAATTGAACCACATCTCCCACCCATTTCCTTGGTTTCTTCATCTTCAAGAAGCTGGAAAATGTTGTGGTGATAAACACATGTAATTCTAGGGCTCAGGCTGAGGTAGGAGGGGAACAAGTTCAAGGCCAGGCTACACTGCATAGTGAGTTGTTAGCCAGCAATTAAAAATTAAACAATAAAAAATAGGTGACTAATAATTAAAAATAATGTACATCAGAACAGTTCTAAACATTAGATTAAATAATGTGAGAAGTGTGTAGCATTGTGGACAAGCAAATGACAGCCCCCCTAATCTTGGAGCTGATGCAAATCTTCAGTGAAAAGGTCAATCACCTCATAGAACAGCAAAACCTGACTGTCAAGAAATCGAACCTTTCTTTTTTCCTTAGCTTTTCCCCACCTTTGGTGTTTTGAGACAGAGTCTCACTATGTAGCTTTGGTTGGATTGGAACTTGCTATGTAGACCAGGCTGGCCTCAAACTCAAAGAGGTTCACCTGCCTCTGCCTCCCTAGTACTGGTAATTAAGAAGATAAACTATCATGCCTGGCTCCCTTGAGTTTTTAAAATAGGATCTCATCTCATATAGCCCAGGCTAGTCTCAAACTCACGCTGTCAATGAGAATGATCTTGAATTTCTAATCCTCCTGCCTCTACTCCATGCATTCTGGGATTACAGTATTATGCCACTATGCCTACAGAAAATCTTACTTTGTTACTGAAACATAAAATTAGACTTTGGAGTTACATTCCCCACCCCCCTTCTCAGAAGAAAAAATTCCTCCAACTTCTTAACAGGCTGAAATAAAGAGTATGATAAAGGGCTGGGATGGTGGTACATATCTGCAATCCCAGCATTGAAAGGAAGGCCAGCTGAGATAGCATAGTAAGACCACATCTCAGTAAAAATCAGAAGAAAATCTTAGTGAATAGAAAGGATAGATTAGTAAGAGTAATACTAAATATTTACATGACGATTATTAAATCTGGACTACAAAGGAAGATGTGGGCCAGAGATAAAAAGGTGAGCGAATGCTCTACATGAGATGTTGGAAGTCATAGGCAAACTGCATGTCTGGAAGAGGAGTCACATAAGAGACAAGTTAGGATTGAAGAGCCAGGTAGAAAAAGAGAAGCTGAGCAGGAGTGGCTGGAGTGGAAGGAAAACAATGCAGAAGGGGCCTGGGAAGCCTGTGTATGAATGGTGTTGCAAGGAAGAATGTTGAGTGTCACATTGTACTTCACAGATCAAGGAAGATGAGGATTACATGTATATCCATTGGATTTGGTGGTCAATTATGACCTTATTATAAACTGAGGTTTGGAGGCCAGATTAGAATGTACAGAACGGGAGCAAACAAGCAGCCAGGAATAGTGACAAACATCTGTAATCCTAGCACTTGGGAGGTGGAGGCAGGAGGATCAGAAGTTCAAGGTCTACTTTGCCTCAGCTACATATATGGTAAGTTTGAAACCAACCTGAGCTACATGAGACCCTGCCTCAAAAAAACAAACAAAAATAAATAAATAAATAAAAAACCAACAAAAAACCCAAAGAAAGACAAGAAAGAAGGTGGGGGGTAGCACAGGGCTCAGGATGTAGCTCCTTGGTAGTCACACTTAGCCCTAGCATGATCCCCAGCACCACAAAAGAAAAGGGAAATGGAAAGAGAATACAGTTAATTCCAGAAGAAAGAGAAGGGAGTTAAGTAGTAGCTAGAGAGGGGTATGAAGTCAAGAGAAACTGTTTTGAAGACTGGAGAGACTTGACCATGTTTAGACATCCCAACAAGAGGGGAAGGCTGACTAAACAGATAGTACCATAAGGCTTCCAGAAAGGTGTAAGGGGATCAGATCAGATACAAAGTATAATGGTGAGAACGAAGTGTAAGGCCTAGGCATGTAACTTGGCAGTAAAGTACTTTCCTAGCATATGCAAGGCCCAGGGTTCAGTCTACACACTGCCCCAAACTAAAAACCCTAACAAACACTTTATTCATAAAAAGAAGTGTAAAAGGAGGTAGGGGGGGATTTGTGTTACTGTGAGCAAATGTAGACCTCAGAGAAGGAGATGAGGGGTTGAGATGAGCATGAGGACTGGCATGTTAGTTTGTATGTATCAGAAATTTTACCTATGCATGCCATTATTGTCAGGAGATGCAAAGCAGAAGATAGCCCTAGTTGGAGCAAGTAGGAGACAGGGTCATAGCCCTCAAGGGTATAATTGTTGGAGAGTCCTTACTTATCTTTGCGTCTGGTCAGCCAGGAAGTGAGCCTCTTTTCTCTACCACATCCTCCCTGTCTTGATGCTCTCCTTTCCACACATGGAGAAGCAACAGAATAACTATTAGAACTAGGAGCTAAAAACATTTTCTTTTTAAAAAAATCAAAAATAAGGCTGGGGACATGGCTAGGTTGGTAAAGTGTCTGCTGCACAAGTATGAGGACCTGAGTTTTGATCATTAGTACCCACATAAAAGCCATTCCAGGCCGGGCGGTGGTGGCTCACGCCTTTAATCCCAGCACTCGGGAGGCAGAGGCAGGCGGATCTCTGTGAGTTCGAGGCCAGCCTGGATTACCAAGTAAGTTCCAGGAAAGGCGCAAAGCTACACAGAGAAACCCTGTCTCGAAAAACCAAAAAAAAAAAAAAAAAGAAGCCGTTCCAAGCAGGGCATGGTGGCGCACGCCTTTAACCCCAGCACTCAGGAGGCTGAAGCAAGAGGATCTCTGTGAGTTCGAGGCCAGCTTGATCTACTTCACAAGTTCCAGAACATCCAGACCTTGTCTCAAAAGAATAAATAAAACAAAAGCTATCTCAGCACTGGAAGGGCAGAGAGAAGGGGATCCCTGCAGCTCATTGGCCAGTTAGCACTGGAAGGGCAGAGAGAAGGGGATCCCTGTAGCTCATTGGCCAGTCAGACTAGCCAAATCAATAATGAACTATAGGTTTCAGTCAGAGAATGGCTTTAAAAAATTAAGGTGAAGAATAACTGAGGGAGATTCTTGATGTTGACCTCTGGCCTCCACACACATGCTCACACATCCACATACATGCTCACACAGAATAACTAGCTGTGTGACTATTGTTACTATGCAGATCACACAGTTGGAGATTTCTTATACTTTAGGCTTCGGCTTTATAAAATGAACTAGTACCATACTTCGTTAACATTGAACATTTGGCATTTTATATATAAACTTTATATATAAGAATTACCTGGATTTTTTTTTAATCCTTACCTCCTTTCTCTTCAGGATTTCAGGACAGTTGCTGTTATCCTGATTTTGATAAGATAGAAAAATGTTACACAGTTAAGATTAATGCACATTATGTATCTTTCTCTAGTCATTCTACCTCAAAGTTTGTTTGAAAGTCTCCCTATGAAAACAACACTAAGCCGGGCAGTGGTGGCGCAGGTCTTTAATCCCAGCACTTGGGAGGCAGAGCCAGGCGGATCTCTGTGAGTTCGAGGCCAGCCTGGTCTACAGAGCGAGATCCAGGAAAGGCGCAAAGCTACACAGAGAAACCCTGTCTCGGAAAAACAAAAACAAACAAACAAAAAAGAGTAAACTGTGGGTCGGAAGGGTAAGAATGCGCAGAGAGTAAAGGCTGACAATGGAGTTCAGTGCCTGGAATCTCCATGGTAGGAGAAGAGAACTGATCGCGACAGCTGTCCTCTGACCTCCGCACCAGTACACACACTACGCCACCCTATGCAGGTCGACACAACATAAATTAAAATGTAATCAAATGTTTTACTTTGTTTTTTTTGAGACAGGGTCTCATTATGTAGCTTTGCTTATTAGCTTAGAACTTACTATGGAGACCAGGCTGGCCTCCAACTCAGAGATTCACCTGCCTCTGCTTCCTAAGTCTAGGATTAGAGGCGTGTGGCACCATGCACATCTAAAAAAAGAATGTAATAAAATTTTTTTAAAGAGTAAACTGCTTCTAAGTTTAGGAAGTATTCTTGGCCGAATATGGTGGCACAAACCTTTTTAATCCCAGCATTCAGGAGGCAGTGGACATCTGAGTTAGGTTAGCCTGGTCTACATTTAATTTCAGTTTCAGATCAAGTAGCTACATAGTGAAACCCTGTCCCAGAAAAAGAAAGCAAAAAGAAGGGAAGGAGGGAGGATGGGAGGAAGGAAGACAGGACTCTTGAGGCTTTAGTTCAAAGGAGAAATTTTATTTGCCCCATGAATCCAGAATGGGAGCAGTGAGAATTGATACATATTCTATAAACACAGGGAAATCTCTACCTCTGATCAAACTCCTCTGTGGGTATAACTCACATCCTTGGAGACATACCCCTTGCCATCTCCTAATTTTCCCTCAGCCTCCAAATCCTCATGTGCACTACAGTCCACACTTCCTCCCTCAATTCATTTGACTTCTGGATCCCAATCACATCCTAGCTACCCTCAATCTGATCCAAAAAGATACCAACTGAAGAGCGTGATGCAGGTGTGGTGGCAGGAGGACCTCCACAAGTTCCAGGCTAGTCGGGGCTACATAATGATACCATAGAGAGAGGAGAGAGGAAGAGAGGGAGGAGAGAGAGAGGATGGGGTGGACTTAAGAGAAATAAAGAATTTGAGATTGCCTGAGGTTTGAAGAGCTTCCTTGCTGGGTGTTTCTTGGAAATGTATTATTATTGTATGTGTATGTGTGTTACACTGTGTGTGTGAGTGCAGGCACCCATGTAGTATAGTACACATGCGGAGATCAGAGGACGACTTTCCTGATTTGGCTCTCTATCATTATCATGGGTTCCAGGGATAGAACAGCAGCAGCCTTGTGGAGCGACTGTCTTTACCCCTTGGGCCATCTTTCTAGTCCTATTTCCTGGAACTCGATTTTCTCAGATTATTGACCGTTCTGCTGACGGAGACTAAAAATAAATCACAAGTCTACACTTTCAGCTGGGGAGGGTGGTCCAGGCCTGTCACCCCAATATTCCAGAACCTAGGTAGGAGGATTGTTCCAAGTTTGAGGTCAACCTGAGCTATATCTAATAAGTTCTAAGTCATCCTGGGCAACTGAGTGAGAGCCTCAACCACAAAACCAAAAAATAAGAATAAAATAAAAATAAATAGAAAGGTCTATACAGTCATTCCTTGTCCTTTAATGTCAGCAGGAGGGAAGGAGGTCCATCCAGGAACCTCCATGCCTGCACCAACCTTGGATGATGTTCAAATCCTTTATATAAAAAGGCATTGTAGCCAAGTGGTGGTGGTGTACACCTTTAATCCCAGCACTTGGGAGGCAGAGGCAGGTGAATCTCTGTGAGTTTAAGGCCAGCCTGGTCTACAGAGTGAGTTCCAGGACAGCTTAGACTACACAGAGAAACCCTGTCTCGGAAAAAAAAAAAAAGCACAGTATTTGCATATAACCTACACATATTCTCCTGTAACTATCCACCTCTAGATTATAGTACCAAGTAAATGTTTTGTAAATGATTTCTATACTATTATTTAAGAAAAATCTATAACCATTCAGTACAAATTTTTCTTTATATCTTCAACTCACAATTGTTGAATCCATGAATGTAGAATCTGCAGATGCAGTGAGCTAACCATAATGTCTTTTATTTATTTCTGAGGTTTTTTTTTTGTAACTTTTTCCATCACTCAATTGTGTAGGGTTTTTTTTAAGATTGTAAAAAATTTATATGTGCGTTTGTGCGTGGGTATGTGCATATGAGTGCAAGTGCCCACAGAGACCACAGGAGTTGTAGCCCTTGGGGTGGCTGTGAGACACCTGATGGGGACACTAGGAATCAATCTCAACTCCTCTGGAAAAGCAGTACACACTGTTAGCCATTGTGACATCTCTCAAGCCTCCATATTGCCTTTTAAGTTCCCTTTAAGCAGGAGTTGTGGCTCAGTGGTAGAATTCCTGCATAGCATGGCAGGCCCTGGGTTAGAGTATCCCCAGCACTGTAAAGAAAAATACCCCACATGTTTTGGGTCTGAGCATGAGGACTTGCAACTGTAATTGCAGCAGTGAGGAGGCTGAGGCAAGAAGACGGTAAGTTTGAGGCTAGCCTGGGTCACATAGCAAGACTATAAAAATAACGACCTATAATGTTAGGATTCTTTTCAATCTAGCCACACCCCACTAACTTTTTTTGTCTTCTCCTTCATACACACACTCTGATATGTAGCAGGGGTAAACCACAGCAAAAGCACTACGGTCACCAAGAATCTCATTGTGTCATCCAGACTGCTCTGGACTTGCTATGGAACCTAGGCTGATCTTGTACTTGCAATCCTGCTTCAGCCTCCTGATTACTAGAATTGTAGGAACAACCTACTACACCTAGCTAGAATGTCTGTTTTGAGATCAGTCTAGTCCAGGATGGCCTGGAATTCACTATGTAGTCCAGGCTGGCCTCAAAAACATGGCAATCCTCCTGCTTCAGCTTCTGCAGTGCTGGGATTCAAAGTGGATGAGACATTAGACCCAGCTTAGAGTGTCATTTCTTTTTTTTTTCTTTTTGTTCCTTTTATTCAGAGGGAGGGCTGTAAGACAAGGTTTCATGTAGCCCAGGTTGGCCTCTAATTCAGTATGTAAGTGAGAATGACCTAGAACACCTGATCATCTGTCTTCACCCCCTAAGTGGAAGGATTACAGGCATGCACCACCATGCCCAGCTCAGGTCTTTCTCTTGGGAGAAATGAGCAAGCCCGTTTCTCAGCTATCTGTAAAGCCCCTCATATGTAACTGGACACACAGAAGTCCTCATAAGTTCCTGGTGGCTGTGAGGAACAGAATGCATATGCATGTGCTTGTTTTTACACGTGTGCCAAACACACAGCCAAGTGGGGTAGGGTGGGTGGGGCTGCATGCACTCTTCCATGATGAGGTGAGAGATGACACTTCGGTGAAACTGCAGAATATCAGGTTTATTTAGGGGAGCAGCAGCACAGTTTGGACAGTTTTGTCTGTTCTCGCCTCCTCCAGCCTCCTGCTGCTCAATGACAGCATATAGTCAACCATATCCTGGTCTCTGAGATTCGAAGGAGGTCACTGAGGGCCTACCCTGAAACTCAACTGTCTGCCGTTCCTATTCCCCCATAGCTTCTTCCTCCTCTTCCTCCTCCTCCTCTGTCCAGCTCAGGTCATCATCTGAATCCTCAGATTCTTCCTCATCCATCTCTAACAAAACCCCTGCCCTAGCCTTCTCAGCTAGTGAAGCGGGGTGCTCCAGCTGGGCCCAGGATCCTGGGTCAGCCTTGACCAGGGAGATTTCAACCCGGGATGGCATCAAGGAGACAGAGCTCTGCTCCACGTTTATGACCTAAGGAGGAGGGAAAGACAGAAAGAATGAAGAAATCACAGACTTGGGATTAGAGTGGTGACGAATAAGAACAGCAAAAGAAAGTGGAGACAGAAATGCAATGGGGAAGGCAGACAGAAGGGAGGGAGAGCAGAGGAAGGAGGGAATCAAAGCAGTTCAAGAGAACTCCTGGTTTCCCATGGCAACTCTTCAGCACACCCTCTACCGACTCAGCCTGGCCCTCCTCTTACCTGTGTCCCTCCCTTGCCTCTGCCTACTTATCTTCACTTACCCCCCAGAGCTTCATCTGTGCTTGGAACACACGATTACCATCAAAGACAATGTGGACATGAAGCTGAGAGGAAAGAGAACGGTAGTATCAACTTCAAAAGGTCGGAAAAAGTCATTACTCCAGAACCAAGTCAGAGGCAAGATCCACAGGCCAACCAGCCAACCCTGATCTAAGAACTTGCCATTCTTCTCAGGGGACTCTGGAACCTAAAGAGTGATGACATGAACTGGGGGGTGGGGGTGGGACAGGCCTTTAATCCCAGCACTCGGGAGGCAGAGACAAGCAGATCTCTGTGAGTTCGAGGCCAGCCTGGTCTACAGAGTGAGATCCAGGACAGGCAGGGCTACACAGAGAAACCTTGTCTTGGAAAAAAAAGAGTGACAGCATGCAGCATCTCTTCCTGTACAACTGCACTACCACCAGAGTTCACTGAGCCCATCCTGCCTCAGATCATTCCTCACCTCGGTTTGACTGGCTTTCACCCAGTTGAATGCAGGAAGCGGAATCTGGCCATATACAGTCAGCACTACCAAGGAATCTGTTTGGTGCCAATCATGGCGGCAAGATGCTGGCAGCTAAAGAGATGTGAGAGGAGGATGGTAACAATCAACTCTTAATCCAGGAGGAGTCTCATGGGGATAAGGACACAAGAAACCTCCAAAATACTATTTCATACAGCCAAGACTTGGCTATGGAGAGAGAAAGAACAGAATCTTGCTTTGTATTAAAGGAAGAAGTTAGGGAGCTCCGCCAGGAGGTACTAGGAGAGCTTATCTCTGTAATTGGGGCCTAACCAAGTGTTTAGGAAACGGAGGGGCTTACCTGCTTGGCCCAGTCATGTCTACCAACTCTGCATCCTGGCTGTGCCAGGAATGCCCCAAAATCCAGAGTCTGGATACCACAACAGCTCCAAGACTTCATCCTGAGGGAGGAAGATAATTTATTTGAATCCCACCCCCGAGCCCTTTACTTTCATTCATGTTGGAAGAAGCCTGCCCAGTACCTTCTCTTACCCCTCATGAAACCGAGGTGCCCCTGGGTGGTAGGTACACGGAGCAGCATCACTCTCGGGGCCTTGGTAAACCTAAGAAGGCCAAAGGAGAATCAGGTCATTCAAATTCATGCCTATACCTAGGTATCCCTCAGGTATCTCTCAGCCACATGCTTGAGCCCCCCAAATCTCTCACTCACAGCATCACATCCTGGGTTCTGGCAGCTGGAACCAGTCCAGATCAGACTACTGTCAAGTCCTGGGCAAAGGAAACAGTCAGGAACCTTTCTCTTTCCCCCACCCTACTGCCACTTACATGAAATTCCAATCTTTGAGACCTGTCCTATTAAAGGGACACCTACCTGCTCCAGGTTCCTGCTCTAGCTCCTTCTGCTCCAGCGCCACTCCCAGGGCTTGAGATATAATAAGTGGCAGCAGTTTTGGAGGCATCTCTGACCTAGAGGTTATAAACAGGCATTTAGATCTGATCGATTCATCAGAATTACCCACTCTAGCACCCCTACTCACAGTCAGACAATCAAATAAGTCTGGCGAAAGTGAGTCAGGGTCAGAGAAGTCAGGTAACAACCCTATTGGCAATTTTTTTTATCTCTGTGGACATTCAAATTCCAGAGCCCTGGAGAAGGCCTAAGGCTTCCTTTGCGGTTGGTTGCTTCCAATCTTCCCACATTTCTCTGAATTGTATCACTTCCTCTTCCTCTATTTGATTGTGGACCTAATGTTTTCTTGCTTGTATTATTCTGTGTAGCCTCCTCCTACCTTGCTAATACTACTTCCTGCGATGTTAAGGCAGCATTTTGGTTTTGAGACAGGGTTTCTCCATGTAGCCCTGGCTGTCCTGGAACTGAGAGATCCGCCTGCCTCTGCCTCTTTAGTAAAAACATACACCACCACACCTGGCTAGAGGTAGCTTTTTAAGGGGCTGGAGAGAGTATGCAGCCTAGGGGGACTTTATTGCTCTTGCAGAAGACCTGAGTTCAGTTCCCAGCACCCAAACCATGTGGCTCACAACCACCTGTAACCACACACACACATACATATAAAAAAAAAATGTAATTCCTGGCCAGTCAAGGTTACCCTGTTTCAAAAAGAAATTCAAACAAAATATTGAGCTTTTGCTTTGAATTTGTGTTTATTATTACTGGCATGTGTGGAGGTCAGAGGACAACTTTGTGGAGTCACTTCTCTGCATCTTTACGTAGGTTTCAGGGATCAAACTCAGTCAGTATTACGTAGAAATCACCATTTCCAGTTGGGCCATACTACTGGCTCTTTTTGTTGTTTGAGACGGGGTATCACTTGGTAACCATGACTGACTGGAACTCACTGTAATAGAATGGACTAGCCTCAGACCTGCTGCCTCTGCCTCCTAAGTGTTGAAGTCTATAGGCACAGACCAACATGTCCAGCAATTCAAGATTTATTTTTGTTTTGTTTTATTTTCTGTAGCCCAGGTCAGTCCAATATCCACAGCAATCTTACTGACTCAGCATTCTAAGTATTGGGATTACAGGAATGAGCCAACAAAACACGTAGCTGTAAGATTAAGTTCTTCTAAAATCAGAGATCAATAGAGGTGTGGAGGGAGGGAGAGGCATGAGCAAGGTACAATGATACATGTATGAAAATTTGATAATGAAACCCATTATTTTCTATTCTAACTAAAAAGTGATTATTAAAAACTGAAAATGCACAACAAAAATATCACTTCATTCTCAAGTAGGTGTGGTAGTGCACACCTGCAATGTCAGCCTTCAGGAAGGCAAGAGGATCAAGTTCAAGACTGGGCCACACAGAGAGCCTATCTCAACAAAATCAAATCACAGGTTATCTAGTCACTACTCTGCTATATACCATGTATTTCAGGAGCTATCTAGTCCCTATAATAAAGGAATTTCTTCCATCATCCTTTCACTGTCTTATAGCAAAGGGCATTTCTTGGCACAAATTTCCTCTATGACAAAGACACATCATGCAAACCAACACATGACCCTCCGCACATCTCTAACCCCTAGTTTCCAAACCCCTGCGCGCCATCAATTCCTAGGAAGCTGTATGGCTATAGAAAAAAGCCCTGGGTCTCTTTACTTAGGCCTTTCTCGGAGCAAGGTCTCTGCTGACTTTGGAATTGTATTCAGAGGTTTTTGCTCCTGAAGTGAACTTGTGGCAGGGCCCTCAGGCTGTGGAGGGCCCTCAGGAAGCTTCTCAGCACAGTGTTGTCCCACAGTACAGCCCTAGTACAGATAAGGAGATAAGGGTTAGAAGGAGAACTCTTCCATAGGGAGCAGAATCTGAGGAAGTAAAGAGTTTACCTTGATGTTTAAGAACTCAGAGAAATCTACAGTTCGCTTTCGGCAGCAGGACCAACCCTGATAACAAGAGACCTTGATCAGCTTAGATCCTGGGTATATTTCCTTGGGGGAAATGCTCTTGCTAGGCCAACATCACCTATTCCTCACCTTAAGTGCATCATGGAAGATTGGGACCCCAGGGTGATAGTGACAGGAATCTGTAGATACCAGTGGAAAAATCAAGGCAGGAAAGATAACTGTCAAATACTACTCCTCCTATTTTCTTCAGGTTCATGTTAATGGCTTTTCATACAATATGGAAAGTAAAACCATCAGACTGAAGATCTTCCAGACTAATTAAATTATGCCCATTTTGTTCTCGCTCCCAATGGCCAGCCCCTCGGCTGAACAACTATCACCCACTCAAGAGCCCCTGAGGTCAGTACTTACTCACCAGGGAGATTAGTATTGGGGTCAAAGTGTTGCCCACAGCCTTTGTTATGGCAGAGCAGAGACATGGAGGCGTTGATGGAGCTTACTCAAAGGGTATTTCAAGGAGTCTGGCTTCAGAGTGAGGAACACCTCTCAGTCTGGAGGCTTTTAGCTGCCTAGAAGAGCCAGCTGTTTCTATCTTTAGTGCAGGAGGCGTCCACCTCCAAACATGGGCAAGGGAACTTCAATTGGTCTTCTCAGCCAATAGGAAAGTGCTCCAGAGTATTTTAGCTCTGAGGCTCAGGAAAAAGGGATCAGGAAGAAGAGCCCTTGGAACTTGGGTGAGGTCAGTAACTACAGCAGTTTTAGATGTTGCCAATTCCAAGCCTCTGACATACCAGCAGCTGCTCAGAAACAAAATGCTAATTAAGATCCCCCCTCCCTCTGTGGTATGGATATAACCCCGCCATTTTCTGCATTTGGAATAGCTTGCCTGCCACTGCCATTACCTGTAGTGCCAACAGCATTGATCCTAGCCACTCTACCTTGCATCTCACCTTCTCCTGCCCATCTAATGTTTACTATTTCAAAAGGTAACAAAGATCACCATTATGCAGTCTACTGTATGCATCTCCCAAGACAGAATTTCTTCCCCTCCCTTCCCCTTCAAAAAACAGCACAGAAAATTAAAAGGCTTCAAATGTATTTTAATAAGGTGATGCTGCATTACTGCTCCATTTCTCAGAAAAATTTCAAATTGAAGGTATCAGGAACAAATCAAACATAGTACACCAATAAAAAATGCACAGCGTAACTACCTAAGATAGGCAAAGCTAAGAGCTACTGTCAGACCTTCAACACACAGCAACCCTGTTCCCAAGATTGTACTAGGCCTATCAAGAAAAGCTGTGAACAGCAATATCATAGACACAAAAGGTCATTCATTCTTGAGCACTCCTTACCCAAGAAAAAGATGGAGGCAAGTTAACACAAGACTTTTTTTTTTTTAAAGATATATACTAAAATGAAAACCTCTAAGAGAAAATGTCTTCCTTAGGACATGAAGGGGTTATATATGAGATATAACAGAACCGTATGTATGCTGTAACCTCTGTGGACATTTGTCTGAATTCTCACCTGGGAGTGAATGGAGGAATTGGGCTAGGTCATTGGAGGATGTTTAGGTTTTGTGGTATATATGGCAGTGTCTCTGGGGTTGAGGGGAATAAAGATGAAACATGATGGACAAAGGAAGAAGAAAACAGGAATGGTCAAGATTAATGGAGCTCTCTGAGTTCATTTTGCTATGGTTCTCCAGCCCCTCAACAATCAACACACTTCAGGAATGCACCAGACCGCCTTGATAAAGCAATATACCACAGACTTTGATTTGTTAACTACCACCCCTCCCTTGCCCTCTGCCTCCAAGCATACTCCCTAGAGTAGTACAGGCAGGGAAGACCTATCTATTGGGAAAACCCCTAACACTTTTCCAGGGTAGAATTCTTGCTAGTCCAAAAAGGGCCTTTCTTTTAAGGGTTGTGGGAAACTAGACACTGCAACTTTATTTAGTATCGGCGGCGTTTATTTGGAGCAAATTCAGCTCCAGGAGCTGGGCGGTTGAATGCAGGAGGAGTTCCACCAATTGCTCCAATTCCTTCCATTGTAGCAGCTTGGCCGAAACGTTCAGTTGTTGGTGGGGTCTTAAAAGAGAAAAAGAACAATGTTACAACAGAGTGTCTGTCCTCAACTTTCCGCTTTTCTATGGTCTTCCCACTACAGGCCATTTCTACTTAACTGGTCAAGACTCCTGACTGCTAAAGGCAAGGTACCCAAGTCTGCTTAGAGTTCTAGGGGAGAAACTTGAGAGGAACAGAAGGCTGTACTAGTCACAGCTTCATAATTTAGCTTTTTATCCATATTATATGTACAATTGAAATTCCTACTTGAATAGGTTCTATCCAAGTCCTTTTTCCTTAGTCAGGAAGAACAGGCTATCATTTCTGTAGCAACCTTAAGTCTCTCTATAGTCTATTCCATTTTGACATTTGAACCAGAACAACTTCTGAACTTTATGAACCATGAGGCCCCTGAATTCACATCCATTATACATAATAATAGCTAAGCTTCCTTGACTTCTCCCTCTAAAGAGCAACCTGCTGGCCAGGCAATATGGTGCAAGCATTTGGAAGGTAGAGGAGGCAGGAGCATCTCTGTGAGTTCAAGGCCAGTCTGTTCTACATAGCGAGCTCCAGGACAACTAGGAGTACAGAGATCCTGTCTCAAAAACCCAAAAACCAACAAAACAAACATAAAGCAACTTGTTTACTGAGGATAATGATTTACAATCAATCAATGGGACAGCCAGACAGAGGCTATTGTTTAACTCCAAGGTTAAAATAGCGTCTGGTATTGAATTTTCTCAAGATTACAAACTAAAAGATCAGGGACACGGAATAGTGAGACAACACTTGCCTAACATACATCAGATCCTAGGTTCAATCATCCTCACCACCCCTAAACATCTTAGGTTATATTTTATGTATACCAATTATCCTAAAAATCTGTACCTGTAACAAAATCGAAAAACTCAGGTAGCAGATGCTGGGCAGATAGCTTAGTCAAGTAAAGTATCTGTCCTTCAAGTTTAATTCCCCAGCATCCAGTGTTAAAGACCAGTCAACCTAGCCTAATTGGCAAGTTCCAGGTCATGGATGACTCCTGAGGAATGACACAAGCAGTTGACATCTAGCCACACACACGCACGCACGCACGCACGCACGCACGCACACACGCACACACGCGCACACACACACACACACACACGCGCACTCCTATCCACAAAAATCAGACCCCAGAGGTTGAGACGCTCCTCCTATCACTATTTACAGTTATTATGAAGCCCTGCAGTTTATTACCAATCCCAAGGTTCCATCTGGCATCATAGTGGCAGGTCCTGGAGGAGCTGGGGTACCAGTTGGCACAGGAGCAGGGGGCATGGCGCCTCTATTGTTTATGCCCATAGCACCTAAAGCAGAATAGTATGATCAGTATAGGGGAGAGATTATCAGTCTCTTCCCTACCAAGAAACAATTCAGTAGAATCCCCTACTCCCAGCCTAAAAGCCCTAATGTTCCTGGAAATGTCGAGTCATTTAATGTGGACTAGGAAGAAGCTCCATAACTCAATAGAGATCAAATTTAGAAAGAAAGAAAGAAAGAAAGAAAGAAAGAAAGAAAGAAAGAAAGAAAGAAAGAAAGAAAGAAAGAAAAGAAATTAGGCTCTGCAAGTATGAGGATCTGAGTTTAAATCCTAGACTCCCACATTAAAAAAAAAGTCAGGCATGGCAGTAAATGCCTTTAATCCCAGCATTTGGCAGGTGGATCTCTGTAAGTTCAAGACCTGCCTGGTCTACACACTGAGTTCCAGAACACCAACAGCCAGAGTTACATAGTAAGATCCTGTCTAGAGAGAAAAAAAAGAGCTGGGCAGGGCCTTGTGAGGCAGACAGGCAGATCACAGCAAGTAGCCAGCCAATGTGGCGGGGGGGGGGGGGGGGGGGGGGGGGGGGGGAGACGACACGAGACACGACAGGCAGGCAGTTCTTTGGTTACTGGATACCTGCTGCTCTATTCTATAACTATCCTTTCTCCTCACCACCCCCAAAGGTAACCAGAACTATTTAACTCTTAAGTCAAGTCCTTACCTCCCATAGCCATTTGGCCCATCCGTAACTCTTGTTCTCTCTGAAAAACAATACAAACTCAACACAGTCCAAGACAACAGTTACTCTATTACAATCCACTGATAACACAAAGAACATAAACAGTGATGACACACTAATGCCCTCTTGCCATTTATACAGGGACTTCAGGTAACAAATTAGAATTTTCTACTAGGAACAAAACAAGGCAACAGGGGGAAGAAAGAGCTAATTTCTTCTGGGGGCTGCAAACCATCTAACTACATGGGTAGCAGTGGATTAGCCAAATCTGCTACAGGACTCAATTTATCTCTTATTGTCACTGGATATGGACAACAAACAGTGGTACTGGCTTTTCATCCTAAAGTTGCTGCAAGGCAAGAGCTCTCCTTCAAACCTTACCTTACCTCCCTATCAAGGTCTCTTTTTTCCTAAATGGAATTTCATAGCACAGAAAAACTGGTCATAACCTGATATTCTAACAGACATTTCATGGTACTTTTGTCCTTCACAACTGGCCTGGCACATCATGGGCACATGGGTGATATACCGCATCAGGGAAGGTTCCCTTGAATCCTTCTTGCTGTCGCCGCATCATTTCTTCTTGTTGCCGCCGCATTTCTTCCTCACGGCGCCTGCGCTCCTCTTCCTGCCTATAGAGTTACCAAGGTATTTTAAGACAGATAAAGGCATTCCAGAACATGAGCACACTACTTGAATAGAAAGATTAACACAAAGAGACAAGCCCTACCAAAAACCAGCACAGCTTGCCAAGTACAAGGGCAACACCCAAAGGAATCAAGAAACCAGCACCCAGCTCTTTCCCTTTAGTGAAGCCCTAAGGCAATTCCTAGAACCAATGCAGCTAAAACATCTACCCAAAGGGAGAACATGAGAAGCAGTAGAAATACTTGCCAGGATTTACCAGGAATGTATCAGGGAGAATGTGGTGAGAAATAAAAGAGCATTACTCTTTGGAGTTGTCCGAAAAAAGGTTAAATAGTTACAAGGCTATAGAGATGGCTCAGTGGATAAAGGTGCTTAGCAGCAAGGCTGCTGAGCAGTTCAATCCCTAGGAGTACACATGGTGTGGAAGGAGGGAATTGATTCTGGAAGTTGTCCTATGGCCTCCACACACTGGGGCATGTTCAGGGCCCCAAACAAACAAACAAATATTAAAAAGTAAAGAAGGAGTTACCTGAGCTCTAGCTGCTTTCGTTTCTGAACCTCTTGGTTATGCAGCTCCTCCATTCTCCGAAGCTCTTCTTGACGCCTCATCAAATCTAGCAACACATTGAGACTTTTTGATTCTCTTTTCATATATACAATAACTTTCCATAAATACCCAGAAAGCAAAGATGTTGACTAGACCCAAGCTATAAAGTCATTTTGGAAGAGGGAACCTCAATTGAGATTGGTCGGCAGACAAGCCTATGGTGCATTTTCTTGAATGATGTAGAATGGCCCAGCTCATGGCAGGTGACCCAGGCATAGTGGTACACACCTTTAATTCCAGCACTCAGGAGGCAGAGACAGGTGGATCTGAGTTCAAGGACAGCCTGATCTACAGAACTAGTTTCAGGACAGGCAGGGATTCACAGAGAGACCCTGCCTCAAACAACCCCCCCCCCAAAAAAAAAAAGAGAAAGAAAGCAGGGTGGACAAGCCATGAGGAGCACCTAACACTCTCCATCACTTCCTGCCTCCAGGTCTCTGCCCTACTTAACTTCCTGCCCTCGCTTCCCTCAATGATGGACTGTTATCTGTAACTTTAAGACAAAATAAACCCTTTCCCTCCTCAAGTTGCATTTGATCATGGTGTTTTGTTTGTTTGTTTTCTTTGGTTTTTTGAGACAGGGTTTCACTGTGTAGTCCTGGCTATCCTCGAACTCACAGAGATCTGCCTGCCTTGCCTCCTGAATGCTGGGATTAAAAGCATGCACCACCACTGCCCAGCAATCAAACCTTAACTAAGACAATATATAATCCCAGAACGACCATCCAAGTGAACTCAAACCTTGTTGTTTTCTTCTTCATACAATCCATTTAGTATTCTTCTATACTCCAAATCCACCCCCCTATCTAGAACCAACGAAGTATTTCAGGGAACAAAAGCAGAAATTTGTCTTTTTTCTACTGAGAGACAAAGAAATTACTGAACAAAAAATGACATTTGATATTTATTCTAGTTTCACTACTTACAGGCCTATACTTACCCTGCCTCATTAGCATAACCTGGTGCTCATGGCGTGCTGCCTCCATCTCCATCTCCAGCTTTTCACGAGCCTCCTTGATGTTGCGGTCCACTTGATCCTGCTGTTGCTTCTCCATCTCAATGAGTGCCTTCCAGCGCATGGCATACTCATACTCAAAGGATCCAGGCTGTGCAAATCTGGGTGGCTGTTCTCGTTCCCTATAGACAATAAATATCATGTATGGTATTACTTTGTCCAAGATTTCTTAGAATCACATTCTTTTCTTTGAACCAAGTGAACACATATATATGCATATGCACACATATACACACATATACATATGTACACACACACACATACACATACACCACCACCATCACCAAAAATGCATAAGAGTCAACCTATCTGGACCACATACTTGTGAAATTGCTGGTTTTTTATAACCAGCTTCTCTGGAAGTCCCTCCTCATCATCTAACTGGTCCATAGGCTCCACAGTTACAGGCCGAGGAAATCTGGGGGAAAGAAGGAGTTTAGTGTTCATGAAGCCATACCCCAACAAGCATTTGCCCTATGTGTGACACTGGCATGATGAACTAATTAGGGATCAGCATGATGAACTAATTAGGGATCAGAACTTCAGAACTGGACTACTACATTTTTGACAGGAATGAGAATTTGCCAAGGATTCAAACTGTAAGCTAGGCTGGTCTCAAGTTAATGGCACACCTCCTGCTTTAGCCACCCAAGTGCTGGGATTATAGATGTGAACTACCACATCTAAACATATTTCTGAAGAGATTTTTATATCTAACCCCAAATAATTGAGTCCCTCTTACTGGCACTATGGATGATTTGGAGTTAACAGCCCAGGTTTCAGATCTCTCAATAAATATCAATAGGTAGGGAGAATACTTATAATGTTTGATAACTCCAGAAAATGAAGGAGAAAATGCTGAGATAGTACATTCAACAAAAAAAAAAATTCCAGAATTCTAAAAATTTAAAACGGGAAAATATGCTATGGTTATTCCACATGTATGTTCTTCCTGCATGTATGTCATTGTACCACATCTGCCTGGTACCTGCTGAGGCTGGCATCAGATAGATTCCTTGGAAGTTACAGATGGCTTTTTTGTTTGTTTGTTTTTGGAAACAGGGTTTCTCGTGTAACAGCTCAGGCTGTCCTGGAACTCGCTTTGTAGACCAGGCTGGCCTCAAACTCACTGAGATCCACCTGCCCCTGGAGTGCTGGAATTAAAGACGTGCACCACCACTACTCGGTGATGATTTACAGATGATTTTGAGCCAACAGGTGGGTGCTGGGAATCAAACTCAGGTCCTCTGCAAGAGGCATCTCTCCAGCCTGAAAAGTTATCCTCATACCACTTCTACTAATTTATTATCTAGGGCCAGCAAGATAGTTCAATGAATAAAGGCACTTGTTCATGCAAGCTAGGCAACCTGAGCTTGGTCCAGAAACCCATGTAAAGGTGGAAGGAGAAAACTGACTTCCCAAGTGTGTATCATGGCATTTATATTTACTATTTAAGATTATACCGACACTCATATAACCACATGAGGTTTGGCCAATGCAAAGTCCAGAACCACAGTACTGGACCAGAGATTATTAGAAGGGAGTTGGCCCAAACAGCAGTAATGAAAGGCCAGAGTGCATCTGTTGGATCTGAGCCAGGCCAAACAGTGTAATCCACCCCATCAGGACCATCAGGGGTGGGGAGACAGAAGCCTCACAGTGCCGCAGGATGAGAAGGTTGGATGGCTCATGGGAAATGTAGATTATGGCTAGGTGGATAGTGGCTCCTGTTCATGCTGCCATACCCAACACTGCCTTTTTTGACTGAGAGACAGATACAAGTACTGAGGTCCTTTTGTGCCATATTGGACTTTGCTAACATTCCTTTATTAGTATCCTCTTAGCCGCCCCAAAGAATCAGGAAGTAAATGAAACTTAGATCTCAGCAAGTTCCTGAAGCCTACAAGGTTCTCAAGTCCCACCTTCCCAAAGATATATAAGCAGTAATTAATTTCTGGGGAGAGGAGACTCTAATAAGCAAACTCTGTAAACCAGCTCTCAGCAAGCTGTGTAAGGAGCTCCGGGGATGCGACTTCTGTGAGTTGTCAGTGTTGGAGTGAACTTTTAGTGATGTACCTAACTTTGAGTCATCCATGCTATTGTAAGTAAACCAATAAACTCAACAGTCCACTGGAGGGAAAAAAAAGATTACAGAAAACTTATTAGAAAAGCTGAGTTAGTGTTAAGTCTTTAAATGAAAACAGGATTACTAGATGTAAACTCTCCATACCAGAGAAAGATTAAGGAACTTCAAACCATTGTCTGAAAACTCTACTTACGTGGTAAGCAAAAAGGAACCTTCACTGCATCTATCCAGAGCCTTCCGAGCAGCTGGCTTCCCTGAGAACTCAACAATGCCTTTCCCTGAGGGCCTTCCTCGGTCATCCACAATAACCACAGCCCTCTCCACCTGGCCAAACACGGAAAAGGCTTCTTCCAGCAGTTCGTTGGACACATACTGAGGAAGGTTGCGGACTGTAAGGGATGCACTGTGACAGGCAAAGCGCACACGTAGCTGCTTTCCACGGAGTGGCATATTATCCAACTCCACTTTGGCAATTTCTGCTAGGGTTCGTGTTTCCTGGGAAAAACAAGAAAATTAGAATTTAACAAAGACCAAATGAACAGCAAACAAAATGTACCTCAAAAAACTTGGTGACTATGGTGACACATGCCTTTAATTCTCAGGAGGTAGAAGAGGCAGGCAGATTTCTAGGCCAGCCTAGTCTACATACTGAGTTCCAGGGCAGGGTCACAGATGTATACTTAACAACTCAGAATACTTAACAGTTCAAAATATTTTAATGTACACCAACACACCAGAATTACTTCTGTCCTAAAAGAATAATTATTTTATGTGTATGAATGTTTTTACTATATGTATTATTTATGTACAATGTGTGTACCCGGTGCCTACGGAGGTCAGAAGAAGGCATCAGATCGCCTGACAAAGAAACTTATTTAGGCCAGGCAGCGGTGATGCACACCTTTAGTCCCAGCACTTAGGAGGCAGAGTCAGGCGGATCTCTGGGAGTTCAAGGTCAGCCTGGTCTACAGAGTTCCAGGACAGCCAGAATTACATAGTGAGACCTTGTTTCAATAAACAAACAAAAAAAACACCACAAAACAGCTGGGCGATGGTGGTGCATGCCTTTAATAGCAGCACTCAGGAGACAGAGCCAGGAGGATCTCTGTGAGTTAAGGCCAACCTGGTCTAAAGAGGGAGATAGATCCAGGACAGGCACCAAAACTACACAGCGAAACCCTGTCTCGAAAAACCAACCAACCAACCAACAACAACAACAAACCCCACCAAACAAAATCTTCTTTCTCATATACTATTCCTAAATCAAACCAGATTTTTTTTGTTTTGTTTTGAGACAGGGTTTCTCTGCCTAGACCAGGCTGTCATGTCTCACTCTGTAGAACAGGCTGGCCTCGAACTCAGATCCTCCTGCCTTTGCCTCCTAAGTGCTGGGATGAAAGGTGTGCACCACCACCACATCGGTTTAAGTCAAACCAGATTTTAAACATAAAATCTGCATATAAAATTGGTGGCAGCACACTTATCTAATATGTATAAGAATCTGCATTTAATTCCCAACTGTTTCCCTCAGAAAAAAAGTGGATATACATAACTAATATTAAAAGATTTTGAAAAGATAAAAATAACTTGTCCTCCCATCAGGGTTTTAAAGAGTAAGACAACATTGCATAAACCTTGATAATCACTAAAATAAACTTCATTTTCACTTAACCCAAGCATGCTGGTGATGTGTGTCATCCAGCACTTGGGAAGTAGAGGTAGGAAGCCTGCAAGTTCAAGGAAACCCTGGGGTTAGATAATGAGATCTGCAAGCAAAAATAATCCCCATACTTTAGTCCTTGTATTCCAGGCAAATAAACCTATATTAGCTTTCAAGCCTAGTAATCTTTTTGTTTTGTACCATTAACTATTAGTATATAGACAACGTTATTATTTTTACTGCTTTCTTTTCCATATTCACTCCCATCTTCCCTATCTTTCAAAGCATATGCACCAAAGCTCAGTTACTCACCAAGCGAATAAAGCCAAAGCCTTTATCCTTATGAATGAAAACTTCGCCTGCTTTCCCATATTTCTCAAAAAGTTTCCTCATTTCCTCCTCGGTGATGTCAGGGGGAAGATTGCCCACAAAGAGACGGCTTCGCTGGGTGAAGGTCTTCTCTCCTGGTTTCCTAAAGTTCTTCAGGTCAATAGTTAAACCTTCATCTGGAAGAAGACAGTCAAAAGATTAGGAAGAGAATTAGTCATATCCTTCACATTGTTTCTGTGATGAAGACAAACACCACTTCCCAATGCAACCTATCCAACTCATCAGTAAATGGCATCTTAGAACGTGAAAGCAGTGGCGGAGGTGTACACCTCTGATCCCAGTACTCAGGAGGCAGAAGCAGGCAGATCTCTTGAGTTCAAAGCCAGCTTGGTCTACAGAGTTACAGGACATCTAGGGCTGTTACTCTGTATCAAAAAACCCAAAACCAAACCAAACCAAACCAAAAATAATGTGTGTGTGCACACACACTATATATATATATATATATGTCTGTCTGCATTGAGTTCATAGGCAGATACCCTGGAACTGAAGTTAGTCAGTCACAGGTGGTCATGACCCATCTGATATGGGTATCCAGGACGGACCCTGGATCTTCTCCAAGTGCAGTACAGCTCTGTTCTTAACTACTGAGCCACCTCACCAGCCTCTGCTTCTATTGCCTCCCTTTAAAAAATGACTTATATGTATGTGTATGAGTGTGACTATGTGCCATCTGTGTATGAGCCCCCGTGGAAGTCAGAAAAGGATGCTGGATCTCCTGCAATAGGAATTACAGTTGGTATGCCTTATGCAGATGCTGGGAACCTAACTCAAGGCCTCTGGAAGAGGAAAAGTGCTCTTAACCACTAAACCATTTTTCTAGTCACCCCCACACCATCAAGTTTCTATTCTTACAGGTACTCAGTTTCCTAAAGGAACAAGAAGCATGCAAAGACTTTGCTTGTTTTTGAGACAGGGTTTCTTTGTTTAACAGTCCTGGCTGTCCTGGATCTCACTCTGTAGAGCAGGCTGGCCTCGAACTCACAGAGATCCACCTGTCTCTGCCTCCCAAGTGCTGGAATCAAAGGCATGAGCCACTACTGCCTGGCTGGAATAATTTTTAAAATGTTATAAAAAATTCCACACAGCACACAGCCTTAATCCCAACACTCAGGAGGGAAACAGAGGAGGCAAGTTCTAAGCCAGCAGCCAAGGGCTACATGCTGGGACCCTATCTGGAAAAAAAAAAGCCAGGGACTCCTTTAATCCCAGCACTCGGGGAGGCAGAGGCAGGCAGATTTGAGGCCAGCCTGCTTTACAGCCAGGACACAGAGAAACCCTGTCTTGATAAAAGCAACAAAAAACCATGAAACCATTCTCAATGGAACCAGTTACGCCCTATCACCCACCATCTACTTACTCTGGCTGCTGGCCTGCTGTCCATTTGCAGGTATTGGTGGGGGTGGCTGCTGCTGTTGCTGTTGCTGCTGCTGATGGTGCGGCTGGTGGTGATGTTGATGATGCTTCCTTGGAGTATGGTTCTGCTTCTCCAAGTTAAAGGTTTTATTGCTCTGCATGTTTGCACCCTATAGGAAAATGTGGAATGTCAAATATCCAGTATTTAGGATTTAGTCAGTTACCTTCCTAATGGTTTACATGTCATTAAAATTATCTTGGTATTCCACCTTTTGTGTGATTACAACTGGGTTTTCTGAATAATAAAGCATATTTTAGTACAGCCTAGGATATTTAAGACTCTATTTCAAATGAAAATCAATTCCTTTCCCCAAACCAGCCCTATTGTGTATTAAAGCACATTTTAAAAATATTACTCCCAGGCCGGGCGGTGGTGGTGCATACCTTTAATCCCAGCACTTGGGAGGCAGAGCCAGGTGGACAGACCTCTTTGAGATTGAGGCCAGCCTGGTCTACAGAGCGAGATCCAGGACACTCACCAAAACTACACAGAGAAACCCTGTCTCGAAAAACAAACAAACAAATTACTCCCAGGGCTTGTGAGGTTGTGAGGCAAAGGCAGATCTCTCTGAGTTCGAGGCCAGCCTGGTCTACAGAGCAAGTTCCAGGACAGCCAGGGCTACACAGAGAAATCAAGTCTTCAAAACCAAAACCAAATACAAAGAGTCAGGCCTGATAGAGCATGCTTTTAATCCTAGGACTCAGGAAGCAGGCAGATCTCTGAGTTTGAGGTCAACCTGGTCTACATAGTAAGTTTCAGGATAGCCAAATGCTGCAAGTGAGATCCTGTCTCAAAACAAAAGTGAACAAAAAACCATAAAGGGCCAGGCACGGTGGGAGGAGGGTGGTGGTGCTGGCACATGCCTTTAATCCCAACACTTAAATTTTTTTCTAATGTATTTATTTAAAATACATCTAGTGCTGGGTGGCAGTGGCCCATGCGCCTTTAATGGATCTCTAAATTCAAGGCCAGCTTGGTCTACAGAGTGAGTGCCAGGACAGCCAGGGCTACACAGATAAGTCCTATCTCAAAATAAATAAATAAATAAATAATAAAATGGTTCTAACTCCAGCTCAATATAATCAAATGCTATCTTCTGGCCTCCATGGGCACCTGCCCCCACCCCCACATACACATAAATGAAAAAAAAATCTTTCAGAAGTTTTTAAATTAAAAAAAAAAAAAACAGCTCAGTGTAGACTTATTGTGGTGGCAAAGGCCTTTAATCCTAGCACTCAAGAGGTAGAGACACGCAGATCTGTGTAAGTTCTAGGCCAGCCTGGTCTACAATAATGAGTTCCAGAACAGCCAGGGTTACATAGAGCAGCTGTCTCAAAAAAATAACAAAAGGCAAAAAGTAAACAAAACTACCATAAAAAGTTCAGGAGTCTTGATCATCTCCATCACCTAAAGCAAAGTTGACTGTAGAGACTCCAAAATTAAGTGAGGAAAGTATGGATTGCAGAGTTGGAAGACTTAAGTTTGAATTATGGTCCTAACACACTATGCAGCACTACATAGTGAACTCTGTATCAAACAGGCACTCAGAAATATCTGTTCCTTGATATGGCTACGAGGATCAGTGAATAACTCACTACTGGCATAAACTGAGCACTCACTAAGCAGTTTTTTTTAAAGATTTATTTATGTGGCCAGGTGTGGTGGCCTTTAGTCCCAGTATTCGAAGGCAGAGGCAGGCAATCTCTGGTCTACAAAACAAGTTCCAAGACAAAAGACCAAAGAGAGAAATTTACGTGTATGAGTGTTTTGTCTGCATGTCTATGTACCAAGTGTATTATGTGCCTTATGCCCTTTGATGCTAGAAGACAGCGTTCTAGTACTGGAGTTACAATTGCAAGCCGCTATGTGGATGCTGGAAATCAAGCCCAGGTACTCTAGAAGAGCAACAAGTACTCTTAATGGTTGAGCCATCTCTCCAGCTCCTATACTAAGTAATTCTTAATCACGATAGCAAGATACATGACTACCTAAATAAAAGAACCAATACATCACAGGCACTTAAAACTAGGGTTTGAGAACAGGTTGTGAATGAGCCCAAGAGTGAATGGACTGAATTTATATTTCTAGTAAAGTAAAAGAGAAGCAAATAAAAAAAGACAAAATGGCCAGGCGGTGGTGGCGCATGTCTTTAATCCCAGCACTCGGGAGGCAGAGCCAGGTGGATCTCTGTGAGTTCGAGGCCAGCCTGGTCTACAGAGTGAGTTCCAGGACAGGCTCCAAAGCTACAC